>NW_019386598.1:0-30244 GCF_000671375.1 Centruroides sculpturatus | reverse complement strand
CCCGCCACGAATTAATTTTTCAAACCAAAGTCAGCGCTGACGAGGACGAAGTTAAACTGGCAAAAGCCCAAGCCCAGCAAGTCTACCAAATCATCTTTGAGTTAGCTAAGGAAGTTCAAAAACGTTGAAAAATTAAGAACATTTATCCGCCCACGGTTAATTTTGTGACTAGTCAAATGATGGAAAATGAACTTCCCAACGAATCTTTTGATAACCGTGAAATTGAGTTTGTGCTTGAAAGCGACGCCTACATTTTACAGGCCTCGGGCTTAAAGATGTTTTCCGGCCACATTCACCAAAATGTCCCGCCTAGTTTATACGACTTGCGCAACCACTACGAGATTATTATGCGCGACCGGGTCAACGCTCTGACGATCAGAGTCGCGGCGGTGGCTTTAACTAGTAACGGTCAGCAACTCAAAGACCAACTAACCTTGGCTCGTCAAGAGCAACTCCTAGCCAATCCCTTTTACGAAAATCTTGTCCGCCAAAGTTACAAAGTTTTGGAAATTCGTTTTAATTTACCGCGCTTAGCAATGGCGTTGCTCGGTAAAGGTCACATTGCCGAAGTTCAGGGCGGAGTAATATCAACCGAAGCGCGCCATATCCGCGAAAAGTACCAAATTGAAACTATCTAGTCTATGATTGGTTTGCCCATGAAAAAGATCGTGAAAAACTCACTCGGCTACGACAATTCTCTCTTTGTTTACCAAGACAAACAAATGTTTAATTACTCGGTTGACACAATTTTGCTCGGCAACTTTGCGACCCTTAACGCCAGCACTCAGAAAGTTTTGGAAATTGGTACTAACAACGCCGCGCTGGCGCTTTTTTTAGCCGCGCGCAGCACTAAAATTCACGTTGATGCCTTAGAAATTCAACCCGAAGCGCTCCAAGTGGCGCGGCAAAACGTGACTCTCAACCAAAAAGAGCAACAAATCACTTTAATTGAGGGTGACTTTAACGATTATTGGCAAACTTATGCAGCTAAACCCAAGTCATCGCTTTACGATTTAATCGTGGTCAACCCGCCCTTCTATAAACCTGGTACGACCAACTTAGGCAAAATTTCGCCCAGCAAACTGATGGCGACCCACGAAGTAAGCATCACTTTGGAAGATATTATCGGCGGATCCGCTCATCTACTCAAAAAAAACGCTTACTTGGCACTTGTGATCGCGACCGAGCGGCTGGTTGACGTTTGCCACTTGATGCGTCAAGCTGGCTTTGAAGTTAAAAGGGTTCAGTTTGTCCATCCGAGAACTTTCCAAAAATCTAACTTGGTATTGGTCGAAGGTCGCTACCAAGCGGGTTGGGGAACCCACTTTTTACCTAATCTTTATCTCCATCCCGACGACTTAGGTAAAAGCTCTTACCGTCCCGAGGTCGTCAAGCTCTACCGACCGATCAAAGTCAATCAGAAAGATGGCCATGGCTAAAAAACCGACCCTTTACGTCAGCACCCCGCTTTTTTACCCTTCGGGCGAACTACACATCGGTCACGCTTACAGCGCCAGTTTAGCTTGGGTAATTCGCAACTACTTTCGAGCCCAAGGCTACGAAACTTTCCTAGTCACCGGCGCCGACGAACACGGCCAAAAAATCGCCCAGATCGCCCACCAAAACAAAGTCAGTCCCCAAACTTACGTTGATAAAATGAGCCAGCATTTTAAAAAGCTTTGGCAAGATTTAGCGATCGATTACGACTTTTTTGCTCGCACCAGCGACCCAGCGCACGTGGCAATCATTCAAAAAGTCTTTGCTCAGCTGACTGAGCAAAAAGACGTTTACGCTGCGACTTACCGAGGGCTTTACTCAGTCGCCGACGAAGAATATTTGTTAGCCAGTCAAGCCGAAGTTAAGTCAGGCAAGTACTACCACCCCCAGTCGGGTCACGAGTTAGTCGAACTCGAGGAAGCAAGTCACTTTTTTAAAGTTAGCCGTTACCAAAGCTGGTGGGAAAAAACTTTCCCGGAAAGCCAAGCGGTAATTTTTCCGACCAAAGTTTACCGCGAACTAACCAACAACTTCGTGAAGCCGGGGTTGCAGGATCTGTCGATTACCCGCCAAAATTTGGCTTGGGGCGTGCCGGCTGTCAAAAATAGTTCCGAAACGATTTACGTTTGAATCGACGCCCTCTTAGGTTACTTAACTAGTCTTGGCTACTTAGGCAAAAACCCGGCTAACTTTGAAAAATTTTGGCGTCCAGAGGGCAAAATCATCCACGTCATCGGCAAAGAGATCGCCCGCTTTCACGCCATTTACTGACCGATTTTACTAAAATGTCTGAGTCTGCCGCTGCCGACGCAAATTTTAGCCCACGGCTGAATGACAACCAAAAATGGCAAAATGTCCAAATCGAAGGGCAACGTCATTTCGCCCTACCAGCTCCTAGCAAAATTTGACCCCGAAGTGATTAAGTACTACTTAGTCAGCAAGTTTGACGTTGAAAACGACCACGTCTTTGACCAGGCCCACTTGGTGGAAGTTTATAACAGCGAACTCGTCAACGCTTTTGGCAACTTGGTCAGCCGCACTTTGGCCTTAGCGATCAAAAAATCAGCTGGCCTAATTAAACCCGTGCAAACTAGCCAGCCAAAGCAGGGCGCCGAGCAAAAGCTTCTCCAATCCATCCAAGTCGCTTACGCTGAATACCAGCAGCAGTTTCAAAAATACCGCGTCAGTCGCGCGCTCGCGCAGGTCCACATTTTAAACAAAAAACTCAACGTTTACATTGACCAGGCTGCGCCGTGAAACATTGACCAAACCGAGCGTTTTAACCAAGTCATCAGCCTAATTTTGCACGGCATTTACACGAGCGGTTTGATGCTGAGCGTCGTAATGCCCCAGGCCATGGATCAGCTGCTCGACTACTTAGGTCTAGGCGAATGGGATAGGCGCTGGATCCGCGACTGACCAAGTCTTGGCCAAATTAAGATCCAAAGAAGCGGCCACTTATTTGAGCGCTTCCTAAGTAAGTCTGTTTATAATTAAGTGGCTTTTTTCGGAAGCCCATATGGCGGAAATGGTAGACGCAGGGGACTTAAAATCCCCAGGTGATAACACCGTGCTAGTTCGAGTCTAGTTATGGGCACCATTTTTTTAAAGAGGTAAAATTGACCCATTTAATTCGCAAACGTTTTCGTGGCTTTGATTTTGCTTACTGGATGATTGATAACAAAGCTCCTAAAACGATTTTGTTTGTTCACGGCTACAATTCGTCCAGCGACCTCGCTCTGCCGCTTGAAAACTTAACCAAAAATTTCAACTTAGTCAGTTTGAACTTGCCCGGTAGCCTCCATCTCCCAGAACCAGACGAACCGTTAACGAGCGAGTTATTCAAAACTTACCTAACGACTTTCTTGGACCGCATTTGCCCCTTTGAAAAAGTGATTTTGCTCGGCCACTCGCTGGCGGGTATCACGATTAGCGCTCTAGCCGAGCACCCGGCCGTTGAGGCGCTCGTTTATTTAGCCAGCGTTCACCCTGGCATTGTTCACTCAGCCAGTTTTAATCAGTTAGCCAAAAGTTTCGAGCTGCCTGAGCAAGAGCGGCAAAGTCAACTCAAAAATTACCTCGCTAGCCACCCCGAGATGGAAGAAATCTTTGCTCACCGCCAGCGCTACCAGCAAATTATCAAACACAACTTGCTTAACCGCGCTTACTTAAATCACGATTTAGACCGCGACTACCGTCAATCGCTCGCTAAGCCAACTTTTTTCCTAATCGGACAGCACGACTACGTGATTGAGACGAGTTGTTTTGTCAGTTATGTCCAAGAGCAACTTAAACGCCCGGTCAGCGTGGTGCCAGCGGCTTACCACAATCCGATTAAAGACCAACCACAACTAATTAGCGCTTGGCTAAGCCAGTTGGTCAAAAATTTAGAACTAGATAATTTGGTCGCCCCGGTCTTCCCCAATCGCACTTAACTCAACTTGGAAATTCCGGGCCACTAAGTTACCAACGCTAGCTAAACTGACCAGCGGTTTTAACAGTTGGGGCTGGCGGTCAAAGTTGTGGGCGTAAACTGTCAGCGGTAAAAACTCGCTGGTGTGATCGCTGCCAGGGAAACACGGATCCGTGCCGTGGTCAGAAGTGATAATTAACAAATCATCTTGTCTGAGCTGAGCGATCAGTTGGCCAAGTTTTTGGTCAAAAAGGTTGAGATTCTCCGCGTATCCAAGCGGGTTACGCCGGTGACCATACTTAGAATCAAAATCAACTAAGTTGACAAAAACAAAACTGCGTGCAGGGGCTTTTTGAACTAACTCGATGGTTGTGTCCATTCCGTGGGCATCAGAACTAGTTCGGAAAGACTGACTAATACCTTCTCCGTCAAAAATATCGCTAATTTTACCTACGCCGATCACTTTCACGCCGGCTTTTTGAAGACGGTCCAGCAAAGTGGGGCCAGGCGGCTTAAGTGCGTAGTCGTGGCGGTTAGCGGTCCGGAGGTATTGACCGGGGCGACCAGTGTAAGGCCTGGCAATGATGCGCCCTACGTTTCACTCGGGACGCGAAGAGCAAATTTGGCGGGCTGTCTCAGCCATCTGGTAGAGCTTTTTAAGACCCATCGTTTCCTCATGACCGCAAATTTGTAAAACCGAGTCGGCCGAGGTGTAAACAATCACTTTGCCGTGGTTGATTTCTTGGTCGGCTAACTCGTCGATGATGCTCGTACCCGAGGCGGCTCGGTTGCCGACAATTTCTCGCCCCCAGGCCGCTTCCAAAGCGGCGATTAACTCGGGTGGAAAACCGGTCGTGGTAAAAACCGGAAAAGGCACCTTAGTTTCAATCCCCATCATCTCCCAGTGGCCAGCCAAAGTGTCTTTAGCGTTTGATATTTCCTGCACCTTGGCCACGTAAGCCCGCGGCGGCTCGGGCTTAACTAACCTAGGAAACTTGACTAACTGCCAAATACCAAGCTTAAGTCAGTTGGGTAAGACTAATTTTTGGGTGTTGGCCGCGCACTGGAAAGTGTTAGCGCCGTGGTCACCAAACTGGCGAGCACGGCGGTCGGCACCGATCCCCAGTGAATCGGTCACGATCATAAAAACCCGGGCGTACTTTTTCATATAGAATTATTATAGGTAAAGGTTGCTCGGAAGAGAACTGAAAATCAATGGTCAAAAAAGTTGCAATTTTAACTTCGGGAGGCGATGCACCGGGCATGAATAACGCCATCCGAGCTTTGGTTCGAGCGAGCCGAATGCACGAAATTGAAGCTTGACTAGTTTTTGAAGGCTACTGAGGACTTTGTCAAGGCAAGTTTGCTTTGGCAAAGGGGTTTGACGTTGACATGTACATCAACCGGGGCGGAACTATGATCGGTTCGGCGCGCTACCCCGAGTTTGCGAATCTTAAAGTTCGCAAAAAGGCGCTCAAAGAACTGCTCAAGCGCGGCATTGAGGCCTTAGTAGTGATCGGTGGCGACGGATCGTACCGCGGAGCCCAGGCGCTGCACGAAATGGGCGTCAAAACAATCGCTTTGCCCGGCACAATTGATAACGACATTAACTCCTCTGACTTCACGATCGGTTACCCCACGGCTCTCCAAACAATCGTTGAAAACATTGATCGCGTCCGCGACACGATGGAATCGCACCGCCGGGTGGCAATCGTGGAAGTGATGGGACACGGTTGCGGAGACTTAGCGCTTTACTCGGGTCTGGCCACCGGCGCAGAGATTATCGTCACCAACGAAAACTTACTCAGCGCCGAAGAAATTGGTCAACTCGCTAAAAAGCAGTTTGCCAAAGGCAAAAAATCGGTTATCATCGTCGTCAGTGAAATGATCTTTGAAAATCTCAAGCACCTTGAAAGCGTAGTCGAAAAAATCAGCGGACGCGCCACGCGAGCGATGTCCTTTTCCCACATCCAACGCGGGGGCATCCCCGGCGCAATCGAAAGAATTAACGCCTCAAGGATGGGTCTGAAAGCGATCGAATTGCTTAGTCAAAACCAATCTGGACTAGCGGTCGGAATCGTCAACAGCCGCACCACTGCGATGCCGATTATGGAAGCGCTGAGCCGACCCCGTCAAGATCGCGCGGGCAAAGCGCAAAAGTACAACCGCCTCAACCAAGCCTAAATGGAGTAAAAAGTGCAAATTACCAAACGAACCAAAATTATCACTACTATCGGACCCTCGTCCCACAAAAAGGAAGTCATTAGCCAGCTTTTTGACGCGGGCATGACCACCGTCCGGCTCAACTTTTCCCACGGCACTTACCAGGAACAACTGGAAAGAATCAATAACACCCGGTTGGTCATGCGTGAAAAAGGTCTGCCAATTTCAATTATGCTTGACACCAAAGGTCCCGAGGTCAGAGTCGGTAAATTCGTCCACAGCGTTCAAAAAATTATCGCTAACCAAGAAGTAACTATTTTGACTGACCCAGCCTCTTACCAAAAAGTCAAGGCTAAAATTGGTCAAATCACCGTCTCGTGCGACATTAGCCAAAACTTAGAACCAGGCGACACGATTTTGGTTGACGACGGTAAACTTCAGCTGAAAGTCACCAGCGTTAAACCCAAACTGATCAAAACCCGCGCGGTTAACCATCACCGCCTGAAACCTAACAAGCGGATTAATTTGCCCGGCAAACCTTTTCTAATGCCTTTTTTGACCGACAAAGACATTGAAGACATTAAATTTGGTTGCACCCACAAAGTTGATTTTATCGCCGCTTCCTTTGTCAACTCGCCCGATGACGTGCAGCAAATCCGCAGTATTTTAAAGGAACAGCAAGCGAGTCAAATCAAGATCATCGCCAAAATTGAGTCGCAGTACGCGATCAATAATTTTGACAAAATTCTCGCAGCGGCGGACGGAATCATGGTCGCCCGCGGTGATCTTGGACTAGAAATACCTTACTTTGAAGTTCCCGTCGTCCAGAAGATGATGATTCGTAAGTGCCGCGAAGCTGGCAAACCGGTGGTAGTAGCTACTCAAATGCTTGATTCAATGGAGAAAAATCCCCNACTTTTCGGCCTCAGCGCTCCAAGCAGTGAATTGGCGGGCTTGCTGGTAAGAGCTAATTAGCACCGCGAGCGGTTTACTAGGCGAACGTTTTTTGAGCTGAGCGATTAGTTGACGGTTAGTTTCGTCCAGCGGCGCGCCAAGACCAACCACGGTGTCGGTTGAAGTTAAAAAAAGTGGCGCATTATTTGGCATAGCAAAGTCATTATAAACCGGCTTATTCCGCGTTTTGGTTGGTTGGTTTAAAATGCTAAGTATGCCAGAACTTCCCGAAGTGACCACGGTCGTCAATTACCTAGCCAAACATTTGACCGGGGCTAGGATTGAAGATGTCAGCGTCGGGAAAGATAAGTTCGTCAAAGAAATCACCGCCGGTGTCTTCCAAACTAGGCTGATCGGGCAGCAAATTAACCAAATTACTAACCGCGGTAAATTCATCGTTTTTCACCTCAGTCAGCAGACGGTCATGCTTTCGCACCTTCGCTTAGAAGGTCGCTACCGCCTCGCCCAAGGCCAGCTCGTGCTCGGACCGCAAGACCACCTAGTTTTTCACCTTGACCAAAACCGCCACCTAATTTACAACGACTCGCGCCAGTTCGGCACTTTTCAACTCCGCAAGTCAGACGACTGGCAGAAAGTGCCGCCGATTAGTAAACTAGGTCCCGATCCGTTTCAAATTACGCCGCGGGAACTTTACCAAAAACTCCAAAAAACTTCGGTGGCGCTTAAAACGGTTTTGCTTGACCAGAGCGTGATGGTCGGGCTGGGCAACATTTACGTCAACGAAGTTTTGTGGGACCAAAAAGTTAACCCCTCTTTGCCAAGCAAAAAACTTGACTTAGCCGAAACTACTCAAATTCTAACTAGCGCCCGCCAAATCTTAAAAAAAGCGATTGAGTTCGGTGGCAGTTCGATTAAAACCTTTTTAGCTTTTAACGATCAGGCCGGGCAGTTTCAAAATTTTTTGAAAGTCCACGGCAAAGTTAACTTACCTTGTCCGCGCTGTCAAACCAAAATCGCCAAAACCAAAGTTGGCCAACGCGGCACTTACTACTGCCCCAATTGCCAGCGTTAAAAACGTCGGAAAGCAATCCGCCACTTGCGATTAATATCGCGTCTTAAAGTAAAGTTTTGGGCTCGCAAAAAACTAACGTTGTCGGCGCCAATTTCAAAGACTAAGTAACCGCCCGGTTTTAAATAGTTTTTGAAACTACTCAAAATCGCTCGGTAAGCGTTATTGCCGTCTGGACCGGCCAATAAAGCAGCGCGCGGTTCGTGCTCAACCACGCTCGGCTCTAGAAAGGTTGAGTCTTTAATGTAGGGCGGATTGGAAACGATCAAATCAAACTGATGGGCGGGTTTTAAATTGGTTAGTCAATCCGAGTCGATCACCTCAACCGCTAAGTTGTTTTTGAGCGCGTTAAGGCGCGTTTGCCGAAGCGCGGCCGGATCGTTTTCAACTAGAGTAACTTCGAGGTCAGGTCGATTCTTTTTTAGGGTCAGGCCGATTAACCCGCTGCCGGCGCCCAAATCGCAAACCGATTGGCCAGGACCAGCTAAACGAGAGACTAAATCAATCAATTCCAACGTTTCATAGCGGGGAATAAAAACCCGTTCGTTAATTTCAAGACGTAAATTGGAAAAGTCAACGTAACCCAAAATTTTTTGAAACGGCACTCCCTGCGCGAGCAGTTTTCTTTCGCGCTCGCTTATTTGCTCAGGCAAACCATAACTGCGTTTGTAATCCAAAAAATCCGTCCCAATACTTTGGTTCATTAAAGTCCCGCCTCGCGCATTTTCTCCGACTGGTCAGCGGCGATTAAAGCTTCCACGATCGGGTCAATTTTGCCGCTTAAAACACCTTTTAAAGAAGTGGAAAAGTTGATCCGGTGGTCAGTCACCCGGTCTTGCGGATAGTTGTAAGTACGAATTTTTTCCGAACGTGCGCCGGTGCCGGCCAATTTACGGTAGGCGCCCTCCTGCTCTTCTTTTTTGCTGATTTCAAGTTGGTAAAGTTTAGCTTTTAAAATGCTGAGCGCTAAATCACGGTTGGCGATTTGGGAGCGACCGTCTTGGGACTGAACGACGATGTTAGTCGGCAAATGGGTGATCCGGACCGCGGAATCGGTTTTATTGACGTGCTGACCGCCGGCGCCCGAAGCGCGGTAAGTGTCAATTTTTAAATCTTGGGGGTTAATCTTAACTTCGATCAGGTCGTCAATTTCGGGCATGACCGTTACCGTCGCCGTCGAAGTGTGGACTCGTCCCTGCGTCTCGGTTAAAGGAATGCGCTGAACGCGGTGGACACCCGTTTCGTACTTGAGCTGGGCGTAAACGTTGGTGCCCTTGACACTAAAAACAACTAAAGTAAAACCGCCGCTATCTGATCTTTGGACCGCGATCGGTTTCAGTACTTGGCTGTGCAAAGCGGCCCACTTTTTGTAAATTTCAAACAAATCGCCGGCAAAAATGTTGGCTTCTTGTCCGCCGGCCGCGCCGCGAATTTCGACGATCACGTTGCGCGCATCGTCTTGGTCCTTGGGCAGAAGCAAAACTTTTAACTGCTGGGAGAGATCGGTCAGTTTTTTGAGCGCTTCGCTCATTTCCTGCTTTGAAAGCGCCGCGATCGACTCGTCCTTGGATATGGCCAGCAGTTCTTTAGCTTGCTGGTAGTTTTCAAAAACAACTAGGTAGTCGTTAAAAACTTGCACAACTTCGCTGATTTGGGCGATTTCTTGGGCTATTTGCCGGTATTTTTTGACGTCGCTGACCACCGCTGGGTCGTTTAACTGCTCGTTTAATTGCAAATAATTCTGGCGAATTTTAACTAGCGAATCGTAAACTACTTTATCAAGCATGGGTAAGAAATATTATAGTCCATTAGCGCGACTGGGCTAGCCAGAAGCAACGCCAATAAGTGCTAAAATAAACCTATGAAAAAGGTCCGCACCCGCTACGCGCCTTCACCGACTGGCAACCTTCACATCGGAGGGGCGCGAACCGCCCTTTTTTGCTACCTTTTCGCCAAGCATTACGGCGGAGATTTTATTGTTCGCATTGAAGACACCGACCAACTTCGTAACGTTGCCAAAGCCGAGGAGTCCCAGTTAGACAACTTAGCTTGGCTCGGAATAAGCGCCGATGAATCACCGCAAAAACCAAACGCTAAATTTGGCCCTTACCGCCAAAGCGAGAAGTTAACTCGCTACCAGCAAATTATTGACCTTCTGATCCAAAAGGGTCACGCTTACTACGCTTACGACACGATTGAAGAACTTGAGAAGCAGCGCGCCGCGCAAATTGAGCGCGGCCTTTACTCGTTTCGGTACGACAAAAAGTGGCTTAAATTAACCAAGGCCGAGCAAAAACTGCGTCACGACGCAGGTCATTACGTAGTTCGGTTAGCGCTCCAAGCGGGCAAAATCTACCGGTGGAAGGACTTAGTCCGCGGGCCCATCCAAGTCGCTGCCGAAGAGATCGGCGACTTTGTGATTCAGAAAGAAGACCGCTTTCCAACTTACAACTTAGCCGTGACAGTCGACGACCACGACATGCAAATTAGCCACGTCTTGCGGGGTGAAGAGCACATCACTAACACGCCTAAGCAACTAGCGCTCTACGAGGCACTTGGTTGAGCGCCGCCCGAGTTTGCTCACCTAACCATCATCACCAATTTAGAGGGTAAAAAACTCTCCAAACGAGACTTATCAACTCACCAATACATTGAAGATTACCGCCACGAAAATTATCCTCCCGCCGCGATTTTTAACTTTTTAGCCTTGCTTGGTTGGTCGCATCCCAACAAGCAAGAACTGCTTTCCCGCGAGGAACTTATCAAAGACTTTGATCCGGGCCGGTTTTCCCGTTCACCGAGTAAATTTGACGCCCAAAAACTAGACTGGTTTGCCAAGCAGTACGTTAAAAGAACTCCTAACGCCCAACTAATTAAAAAACTTGCTTTACAAAACCCGCCTAATCACGAGTGGTTAAATTTATTCGTGGAAACTTACAAACAAAACTGCCCGTCTTACCTAGCGCTCAAAAACTACTTTTTGATGTACCAAAATCCGAGCGCTGAAAAGCAAAAACTGACCGGCGTCAGCCAAGTTTTTGCCAAGGAATTAGCCAGAGCACCTTTTTCGCCCGAAGGAATTAGCCAGGCGCTTGAAAAAACCGCCGCCATCACCCAAGCCCGTGGCAAAGACCTTTACTTGCCAATCCGCTTAGCAACGACCCAGTTAAAGGAAGGCCCTGAATTAAGAAACGCGATTTTTCTCTACGGCCAAAAAATTATTTACAAGCGACTCGGAATTAAGAAGGAGTCTTTTTCTTGTGAAACATGCGGTTAAAACGTTCCACCCGTCCGGTTGAACGAGCGCTTTGACGGTTACCGGTGTAAAAAGCGTGCGATTGGCTCGATGTGTCGACGGTTAAAAGCGGGTACTCCTGGCCTTCGTGGTTGATCGTTTCGCTGGTGTTAACAGTCGATTTGATGATGAAAACGTGCCCAGAAGCGGTGTCGCGGAAAGCGACAGCGCGGTAGTTTGTCGGGTGGATGTTTTTTTTCACGGTGACCGTCCTCAGTTTAGTTCTTTCATTCTAACATTTTACGGTTTTTTTCAAACACCTTTTTGAGCTAAAAACGCTTGGTGCTGATAGTCTAAAAGGCAAGCTAGGTACTGATAATCGGCGCTGTAAAAGGGGCTGTGTGGATCAAGACTGACGTAACTCACTTTGGCGTAGCCCGCTTGGAGAAGCAAAGCGGCTAAATCGTGGCCGCGGTACGATGTGCGTCCCACGACTCGCTGGTATTGATCGCTAGTTTCGATTTGAAAGCGCAAAGTCTGCCCGCTGATTAAAGCGCTTAAGTAAACCTTGGCCGCGTTCGCGAGTTGGCGCAGACGAGCGCTGTTGGCGCTCAGTTCGGGCGTGTTCACGGCGTGAATCCGGTAGTTTTGACCATTCACATCCATAAAAGTGTCTCCGTCTCAAACGTGGGCGACTTGAACCATGAGCGTCATTTTTTCAAAACGTCCGATTTTAAAAAAATGGTTTCCACCCACTAAAAGCAAGCCGAGTCCACTTAAAGCCAAAATGCGTAACTTAAGCTTTGCGTTGCGAGCCAAAGAGCGTAATCTTATCCTGGACAACTTTTTTAATCGCTTCGTAGCCTGGTTTGAGCAACTTGCGCGGGTCGTAGTTGCGACCCACTTTAACTTGACCTTGTAAAACAAACTGTTCAATCGCCAGAGCGTTCGCAATTTGGAGCTCGGTGTTGACATTGACTTTGGCAATGCCCAGTTTGATCGCAGCTTTAATTTGGTCGCTGGGAATCTCCGACCCGCCGTGTAAAACTAGCGCCTTGCCGTCGGCTTTTGATTTGAGCAGTTCCAACGTTTTAAAGTCCAAGCCTTTTCAATCGCTGGGATAACGTCCGTGAATGTTGTTAATCCCGGCCGCAATCATATCGGCGCCGATGTGAGCCATCTGAGCGACCTGGTCGGGATCGGCTAGTTCGCCCGTGCCAATCACTCCGTCTTCTTCGCCGCCGATCGAACCAACTTCCACTTCTACCGAGACGTCTTGATGCTGAGCCAACTTAACGATTTCCTTGGATAGATGCAAGTTTTCCTCAAAAGGTAAGTTGGATCCGTCAAACATAACCGATGTCCAGCCCATGTTGATTGCCAGTTTAGCGGCTTCGTATGAACCGTGATCAAGGTGCAAAACCACCGGCACTTTAATTGCTAAATCTTCAACCAAACCGCTCACCAAGTTAAAAACCGTTTGGTAGCCGCCCATGTAGTTAATCGCGCCCTCGGAAGTGCCTAAAATGATCGGCGAATCCATCGCTTGGGCCGTTTCTAAAATTGCTTTAGTCCACTCTAAGTTATTGATGTTGATGTGCGGAACCGCGTAGTGGCGTTTGACCGCTTTTTGAATAATTTGTTTAGCGTTGACTAGGGGCATGAAATTCCTTTGCAACCGGATCGGTTTACTTAATTATAGCAACCCCCTTAAGTTGGCGAAGACCGCTTGGCACGAGTAGTTACTCGTTATTTTCGGGAACGCGGATGCGAGTTTTCTTAATTTGCTCGTAACTTAAACGTTTTGTCAAACCCCAGTGGTTTTCGTTTTGGCGGACAAAATCACCGTCCACCGTCAGCATGTAGTAAAGTTCGCCGATTTTTTTCTTTTCAAATTCATCGCTTTTTAATTCGGTCGGATTTTTAGACCACTTGGCGGCCATGGTCTTTTTTAAACTCGCCCAAATTTCTTGGAAACTGAGCGTTTTATGTTCGGTCAACAGTTCTTTAACGACTTCGTAAATGGTTGGCATTTTTTCTCCTAGGCAGCTAATAGTTTGGTGTAATCGTCACCGATGTGGTGGATAGTAATTAAGAGGGCTTCGATTGAGCGGGCTTTAATTTTGTCCCAAGGGATCACCACGTCGGCGTCTTTTTTAGTCGGTGATATAAATTTTTCGTACGAGGGCTGGACGTGCTCAAGCCAGCGTTTTCCGACGCTGTCAAGACTGCGGCCTCTTTCCTTAGTGTCGCGGATAATCCGGCGCCACAAGCGCGTGTCAGCCGGCGTATCAACGAAAATCTTGAAATCAGCCAACTTAGTTAACTCGGGATCGTAAAAAGTAAATAAACCTTCAAAAATAACGATTTCTTTGGGTTCTAGCCAAGTTTGGCCAACCGCCTGGTGAGCGACAAAGTCATAAATTGGAATTTGCACTTTTTGGCCTTTTTTCAAGGTCAGCAAAGTTTTCTTCATCAGTTTAAAGTCCATCGAACTAGGCAGATCAAAGTTAACATTGCTGTGGCGTGAACCGCGGTAAAACGAGTCTTGAGCTACTAAAATAGCGCGGTTTTTAAAGTGGTCGATGATTTGTCGCGAAAGAGTCGTTTTTCCCGACGCAGAACCTCCGGCCACAAAAATGATTTTAGGTTCCATAAGATAAAGTTTAGCAAAATAAGCGCTAACTTAACTCCCGTCCGGCCGGGTTTTGAGACGGTAAAAACTGACTACGGCTGGGATCGTGCTCATCAGCAAGACCACCACGATAATTAGGAACTGGATTAAGCCCGAAATCGTGCTCGCTTGGTTAAAACCAGTCATGTCAACTACCGCTGCGATCACGATGTAAAGACCTCCGCCGTAAAAAACTAGCAAACTGAAAAGCGCGTAAAGCGGGAAAAATTTCCGCCTTTCAACTTCGACTGTCTGGGTCTTGCGGTTGATTAAACAACCCAAAACGATCGTCGCCAAAATGATGAACGTGATGAGCGATGAGTAGTTAAGTAAAACGTCGGCAAATTGAAAAAGTTTCCCGCTCGCTCCGTAAGTAGCCTCGGGTCAATGACTCTGGTCTTGGTAACCTAAAATGCCGACTAAGCCAAAAATCACGAAAAAAACGCTCGTCGTAATTAAAAGGTAAAGCCAAGCCGCGTGAAACTGCTGACGAGCCGACAAGCTTTGGTAACTACGACCGTAAACCACTCGGGCCAATTTAACGATATCTCAGCCGTCGCTACCTTGACTGAGTTGACGGTACTGGTAGGGGCTAGCCACGACGTAGCCGTTGACAATCCCCAAAATTCCCACGCCGATGCAAATGTCAAAAAAATGTCTTAACCAAAGCGGCATATCAATCCCCTGGTGGGTACCGTCGCGCGAACCTAAGTTAAAAGCGATCGATAAAAACATGTAGATGGCGGTGATCGCCACTAAACCTCACACTAAAACTCCACCCACTTTGCGTGGGTTTCTGAGGTTTTGCTTGAGAGCCCCGACCGTGTAAAAACCGTCGTAAGCAAAGCAAATGGCCGGCAAACCTGCGATTAAAACGATTCAGCGGCTCGTGCCGCTTAGTCCGACGGGTAATTTCTTTCTCCAAAATTGATCCCGAACCCAAGTTACCCACTTGGGTTAAAGCGAGAATGGGAATTAGAACTAGGGGCACCATTTGGACGGCCGTTGTGATTCACTGCATGTATTCGCCCAGCCGCAAAGAAAAAAAGTTGGCGCCCATAAATCAGAGAAAAAACCCGAAAGCCACCGCCCAAATAAAGTAACTGTTTTTGACGATCGGAGTGTCAATGAAGTTAAGACTTGAAGCCGCGTAAAGGGCGAGGGCAAAAATTGAAACCGGCACAAAAAAATACTTGTTGTAATTGACGGCGGCTTTGTGGAAAATCGGGTGGGTGAAAACGCGCGTTCAGCCGAGAATGCCAGTCGCATTTTTAACGCTTGTCACTTCTAAGAGCGCTCCGCCGAGCATGATAATCGCTAACGCAGCGACTAGTCAAGTGATGAGCACCAAAACTAAGTTGCCGTGGGCCATGGCGCTCAGTTCTTTGTTTTTAAAAAAAATGCCCGCTCCGATGGTGGTGGCGATAATTAAAATGACGGCCGAAAAAAAACTGATCTTTTTTTGGTGGTGAAACAAATTAACCTCTTGTGCAAACGCCCTTAACCACGGTTACTCCAAGTGAAGCGTCGGATTGAAAAGTAGAGCGAACCGATGATCAAAGGTCAAATGTAAACGTAAGCAACGATCGGCTCCCAAGCGCGGTAAATGACCTCTTTGCCTAAGTTTCAAACTCGAAAGTCGTACTGACCGTCGGCGTTAGGAATGGGGTGGAAATCGTTTTTAAGAGCGAGTTCAACCAAGCGGCCAAAAGTTAATCCTGGCAATTGGGAATTAGTGATTTCATTATTGTCTAAAAGTCACTGAATGATGTTTAAAATGGAACCGATTTTCTCCATTTTAATTTCTTCGTAAACAAAGGGATTGCCGGTAAATATTTCCGGACCGCTGAAAGTTACCGAAATTAGCATCGTGGTGTAGCGAAACGGAAAAAGGTACGAGATGTAGTTCATGATCGGCTTGGTAATAAGCACGTTCATGGCGATAAACTGACCTGACAAAAAAGCGGCCGGAAAGTAGATTAGCATTCCGATTGCGTTAGCTTGGTTAGTGGTGCGTGAAAACGAGGCAATTAGAAAACCAAGCACAATTGAGAGAAAGATGTTGAGCAAATTGCCGTAGATAAAACCAAGCGCCGAGTAAGGATCGGTTAGACCGTTAAATAAATCCCAATCTAGGTGTCTTAGGTAAGCAAAAACCATCAGCACAAACATCGAAATAATTAGCTGACAGAGGAAAAACAAAATCGTGGCAACGGTAAAATCGCCTTTTTTAACCGGCGCGGCGCCGATTCTCTTTAAAATCACCGAAGTTTTCAACTCTAAAATTGAGTGTGGGAGTCCCGTGATTCCCATTGACATGGTTGTCATCGACAACATGCCGGGCAAAACAAGGCGCGGCTCCATGAATGAGGACAAAATTGTGTAGAGCAAAATCGGAAAAATAAAGTTTAAAAACGGTCCGTAAAAAGACTTGTAGTAGTACTTAAAAAGGAGACGAAAAATCGCGATTTTTCCACCTTTTCGATCGTGTTTGAGAAAGTGGAACTTGGGGTGGGGAACTTTAGTAGATTTCTCGTCCAAAACTATCGGGCCTTGTTTCACAGTTAAGCACCTTTCTTGAGGGGGTCGCTTGGCGAAGCGAGCTTTTTCTTAAGCAAACGCTCCCGAGCTTTTTTTCTAGCTTCTAAAAACTTAACCACGTAAGCTCTCAGCGAACCATGTTCTTGAACAATCTCCGACAAAGATCCATCATAATGGATTTTACCGTCATCAAGCAAAATCACCCGCTTACACAGTCGTTCAATTTCGGACATGTTGTGTGAAATTAAAAACGTGGTCATCTTCTTTTCAATCAGGTATTTTTCCACGTAGTTGAGAATTTCTTCCCGGGCCGAGATGTCAAGACCGGTTGATATTTCGTCCAAAACGACTACTTCGGGGTTGTGGATGACCGCTAGTAAAACGTTGATTTTTTGCAGTTGACCGCCTGAAAGTCCCTTCGCTTTTTTGTGGTAAAACTCATCGACTTGGAAAATGTGGAGCATGTTAAGTAGCTCTCGGCGTGAGATAGTCGAACCGTAAATATCAAGTTGGAAATTAATCACGTCTTTAACCGTCAGACCTTCGGGATAAGAAGAGTCTTGGAACTGGATGCCCATTTTTTCCTGCGGAGTTCGTTTGTAGGGAAAGTGGTAGATAATTTTGCCTTTGGTCGGTTTAGTAATCCCGACGATTTGTTCAACCAGAGTGGTTTTCCCAGCGCCGTTTTGACCAATCACGCCGACTCTTTCGCCCTGGTGAACCACAAACGAAATGTTGTCGTTGGCGATCTTTTGTTTGTAAATTTTAGTGATGTTTTGAACTTCAATCACGACTTTGTTCATGCTCATTCAATTCTACCAAAGTTTACATTTGGTCCGGAGCGTTAACGCCAATCAGCGCTAATCCAGTCGCTAAAACTTGTTTAACAGCTTTGACCAGCGCCAGCAGTTCGCTTTCACGTTCGGAGTTAATGATCCGGGTTTCGCTGTAAAACTGGTTAAACAGTCGCGCCAGAGCGACTAAGTACTGCGGCAAAAGGTGAACTTTGTGGTTGTCAGCGATCGTCACGATTAGTTCGGGAAACTCGCTGATTAAGTTAATCAGTTGATTTTCCTTGCCCTCCAGGTAAGCGCCGACTTGGGGTGGACAGTTACCTTTAACTAGCAGTTGGCGCGCCCGGGCGTGACTGTACTGAACCATGTAAACTAAGTTATCCGAATTAGCGCTAGTTACCAAATCCAAGTTAATGTCAACTTGGGTCGTGTTAGCTCGGCTAATCAAGTAAAACCGGGCTGCATCCCGACCAATTGTCTTGACTAGCTCTTCCAGCGTAAAAGCCACTCCTTTGCGTTTGGACATTTTAAGTTCCTGGCCGCCCTGGATCAAACGCACCATTTGGATAATGATGATGTCCAGTTTATCCGACGCTAAGCCGAGCTGGTTAAGACTAATCTTAACCCGCTTAACGTAGCCGATGTGGTCTCCGCCCCAAACATCGATCAGTTCGTCATAACCTCGTTTTAGTTTAACGCTGTGGTAAGCGATGTCCGAGGCAAAGTAAGTAAAACTGCCGTCGCTTTTAATTAGCACCCGGTCTTTATCGTCGCCAAACTTAGTCGTTCTAAGCCACAAAGCGCCGCCTTGGCGGTAAGTATCGGGCATACTTTCTAAGGCCGGAATGACTAACTTCTGATCGTAAAGATCTTGCTCATAGTAGTAGCGATCCATCTTGACTCCGATCAGTTCCAAGTGTTGCTTGATTTTTTCAATCATGAAATTTTCAGCGATTTTCGCGAATTCCTCTTTGACTTGATTGGCCGGCAATTTAAGATACTTCTCGCCCGAACTTTGGACTATTTGCTCGGCTAAGTGAATAATTTCTGGACCTCGGTATGCCTCTTCGGGCAGCTCGGCCGACTTAGACAAAGCTTGCAAATAGCGCACGTAGAGCGACTCGGCTAAGACTTTCATTTGAACGCCGACATTATTGACGTAGTACTCCTGATCAACGCGGTTGCCAGCAAACTTTAAGACACTGCTGAGCGTCGCGCCCAGAGCAGCGTTACGGGCGTGGCCGACGTGAAGATAACCAGTCGGGTTGACCGAAACGTATTCAACGTTCACGTACTTAGACTGCTGACCGCGACCGTAGTTTGGCCCCTCGTCTAAAACTTGCTGGATTTGCAAGGCTAAAGAGTTGGGGTTAAGGTAAAGATTAATAAAACCCGGCTTAGCTACTTCGGCACGAGCGATAAAACTCGCGCTCAAATTGGCAATTATTTGCTGGGCAACATCGAGCGGATTGGCGTTAATTTTCTTGGCTAATTTCATGGCCAAGTTGGTGGCAAAATCGCTTCGACCGCGACTAGGAGTTAGTTCAACACTTTCCGAGTAGCCTAACTGCTGGGCGGCGGTCTCTAGCGCCTGAATCACTTTCTGTTTCATCGCGTTAACTCCTTTTCTTGAGGGCTGGTTTGAGATTGAGGTGGTATTCGTCAAGTTGCTGATCGGCAATTTCGCTCGGCGCATCTTCCATCACGGCGTGGCCAGTGGCGTTTTTCGGGAAGGCGATCACATCTCTAATCGACTGGCTGTTAGTTAAAATCATCGCCAACCGGTCAATCCCCAGCGCAATTCCGCCGTGGGGTGGNGAACAAACTGCGCTCGCGAAACTCGCTAAAACCGTAGAGTGTGTCCTGGTAGTCGTTACGACAACGGTAAATGTAAACTTTCTGGATTTTGTGGCGCGTGAATTTACTCCCGTCAGCTACGTAAATTATTTCTCCGCTGTAGCGCGATTCTAAAACGATGTGTAAACTGCCGACCGAGACAACTTTACCAATCCGGTATATTTCCATTTTGTTTCCCCATAGAAGATTGGTCAAACCGAGGGAAAACTTAATTTTTATTTTGTGCCAAAAAGTCGGTCGCCCGCATCACCCAGCCCAGGAATGATGTATTTGTGCTCGTCTAAGTGAGAGTCTTTGGCCGCTAAAAAAATGTCAACTTGAGGGTGGTGCTTTAAGACGTTATCGATTCCCTCTTGCGAACCAACGATTGAAAGCAGAGAGATTTTGTGGAAACCATTTTTACGGATGCTCGCGATCGCATCAACGGCTGAGTTGCCCGTGGCAAGCATCGGATCGACGATAATAACTTGCGCATCTAGATCTACTTTGGGCATCTTGTAAAAATATTCCACCGCTTGAAAAGTTTGGCTGTCGCGGTAAATTCCGATGTGCCCGATACGGGCCTGGGGAATTAGGTGTTCGATGGCGCTAACCATCCCCAGTCCAGCCCGCAAAATTGGCACGATCACAATTTCTTTGTCAAAGTCTAAACCTTTGGCTCGGGTGCCAGTCGGCGTGTTAACCCACTTTGTTTTACCGCGGTATTTTCGCAAAACTTCGTAAACCATTAACGATGCGAGTTGGCTCAAATTTTTGCGAAAAGGTAGGTGCGAAGTGTTAACATCGCGCATTTTAGTCAGTTTGATTTTAATCAGAGGATGATTGAGTACTTTTACCACGGCTAATTCTGAACTAATCTTAACAAATTACTTTTTCTCAGTCCCAACAATTGTAAGTGCCGACCAAAAGTTAACTAAATTTTGACCAAAACCATCGGCTCAGACTGGTAACCTTTCCCGACTCGGTAAGCGTCAGTTAGAAGATCAACTTGTCAACCATGGATCGGTTTTGATGAATAAAGCGTAAAAAGCAAGTCGCCTTTTTTAACTCGGTCACCCGACTTGCGGTGCAAATAAATGCCAGCGTCATAATCGATTGCTTGGTCCTTGGTTTCCCGGCCGGCTCCTAATTTCATGGCCGCGGTGCCGAACTTAACGGCACTAACAATGTTGAGCACGCCCGCGCTCGTCGCTAAAACCGGCTGACTGTACTTAGGTCGTCAAAAGTTGTCCGAGTTAAGTAGCTCAAGATCCGCGCCTTGACGCGCCATTCACTCTTTGAACTTGTTGAGCGCCCGTCCGCTTGTAATCACCTGGTCAACTTGCTGACGAGCTTGTTCGGCGCTGAGTGAGGGACGTGCTTGGCGTAAAAGCGTCTGACTTGATGAGCGAATTAATTCGTCTAAATCTGGGATCGCTTGACCGCTTAAATATTGGATCGCCTCTAAAACTTCGATCCGATTTCCGATCGCTTTTCCAAGCGGTTTGCTCATGTTAGAAATTTCAGCTCGCACGTTTTTACCGAGCTCCTGACCAATCTTGATCATTAGTTCGGCTAACTTTTTAGCCGCCGGTACGTCTTTCATAAAACTGCCATCGCCGCACTTAACGTCCAGCAAAATGGCGTCGGCACCAGTGGCAATTTTCTTGGACATCACCGAAGCAGTCATGAGCGCAATCGATTCGACCGTAGCGGTCACATCGCGGAGTGCGTAAATTTTCTTGTCGGCCGGCACGATATTGTCGCTGGGGCCAATTAGAGCAATTTTGATCTCCTTAACTTGCCGAATAAATTCGGAGTTGGACAAATTGATTTTGTAACCCGGAATTGACATCAGTTTGTCAGCCGTACCGCCGGTGTAGCCAAGACCGCGACCTGACATCTTAGCAAAACTAACTCCGAGGCTGGCCATGACGGGTCCGATGATTAAACTAACTTTGTCGCCCACTCCGCCGGTCGAATGTTTGTCAACGACCGGACCACTGACCGAAGACAAGTCCAGTACATCGCCCGAGCGTGCCATCGCCATGGTCAAGGCGCTTGTTTCCAAGACGTCTAGACCTTGGAACATGACCGCCATTAAAAAGGCGGCCATTTGGTAATCGGGCAGATCGCCGTCTACATAACCTTTAACTAAATGCCCAATTTCAGAACTGGTCAGTTTTTGGCCAGTCCGTTTTTTTTCGATTAAGTCAACTGCGTTCATAGCGACAAGCTTTTAACGTTTACTAGAACCGTCGGTTTTTTCGTGGCCCTTCATTTGCTGCTGAACTTCGGAAACAAAGTCGCAAGATTTGTGAATCATGCCTTGACCAACTTCCATCCTGTACATCGCTTTAGCTTCAGCGTTGTGGTTTTTTAAGTAAGTTTTAACGGGCATTTTTTCCATCACAAATTCCTGGTCCACTAAGGTAAGCTCAGCCAACTTTTTACTCAGCATGCCTTGAGCAATTTGGTCTTTGATCTGATCGGGTTTACTTTTTAAGACCGGCGAATCTTTAATTTCTTGGCGGAGTTGCTCAAGGTCGCCGCTCGGCACGCTGTTAACGTCTAGATAAGCTGGGTTCATCGACGCCACGTGCATGGAAACGTTGCGGGCCACTTGGTCATTGCCACCCTTAGTCACCACGACCGCCCCGATTTTCCGGTTGGTGTGCAAGTAGACTCCGTAACTTTGACCGCTTTCCTTCTGAATCTCAACTAGACGACGCAGAGCAATTTTTTCGCCTAAAGTTGCTCTGAGACTGGTGATCATTTCCTCAATGCTCTGACCGTCCGAGTTTTTGATTTTCAGCGCGGTTTCTACGCTCGGATGGGCGTCCTTAATGAGCGTGATGCCGATCTGGTCAACGACGGCTAAAAATTCTGGGTTTTGGGCAACAAAATCGGTTTGACTATTGACTTCAAACATGACAATTTTGTTCTCATCGGAAATAATCGCAATCACTCCTTCAGCCGCGATCGCCGATTCTTTTTTGGCCGCCTTGCTGATGCCGGCTTTTCTGAGAAACTCAACCGCTTTGTCAAGGTCTCACTTAGTTGATTCAAGCGCTTTTTTACAATCTAAAAACCCGGCGTGAGTCATTTCTCTGAGTCGTTTAATTTTCTCGATTTGTTCCATCTTGATCACTCTCTTTCTCGGTTTTCGGCTCGGCAGTTTGACCGGTAGTCTCGCTCGGTGTAGCGGCCGTTTTTTCCTTCGGTTTTGAATAACCAGGCCGAGGATTATTTCTTAAGTTAGAACTACGGCGTCTTTGTTGACCAAAGCGTCCTCTACCTTGGCGCTCTTCCAGACGTTCACGCCGGTCTTCGGGTAAAGATACCGCGTCGTCGCCCTGGTAGGCGTAAAGCTGTTGACCGCCCTTAGCTTTAGCGATCGCGTCGGCCAAAATTGTGATGATCAATGTGACGGATTTGATCGAATCATCGTTAGCTGGAATGGCCACATCCACGAACGTCGGGTCGGCGTTAGTGTCAACGATTCCGATCACTTTCACCCCCAATTTACGAGCCTCGCGAACGGCAATTTTATCGTGGATCGGGTCGGCTACAATCATAATGTTAGGGCTGCTTTTCATCCGTCTAATTCCGACCAAGTTACGTCTCAGTTTTTCTAACTCCTTAGCGTACTTAAGCCCCTCCTTTTTGGTGTAACCCGCGTAGTCGTTGCTCGCTTTTTGCTCCAAATCTTCCATGTGTTTAACGCGCGAAAAAATTGTCTTAGCGTTAGTCAGCGTTCCGCCTAACCAGCGGTCAGCTACGTAGTGCGAATTGGTTCGGAGAGCGTTATTGCGGATCGTTTCGCGAGCTTGTTTGCGCGTTCCGACGAAAATAAAACTCGCTCCTTTGCTAGTTAATCTTTCAATTAAGGTGTAAGCAAATTCAAGCGCTTTCTTAGTTTTCTTGGTGTCAATGATGTGCATACCCTTTTTGGTAGCCGAAATGTAAGGCTTCATTTTCGGGTTTCACTTGTCCTTTTTGTGACCGAAATAAGTTCCCGCTTCAAGCAGTTTGTTGTGGGAAATAATTTCTGACTCGGGGCCAGTTTGATTTTCGTGAGTTTGGGGGCTGTTTTCGGCAGCGGTGTTGATGTCTGAATGGTCTTGGTGCATTTGATTCCTCGTTTTGTCTTCTTTACGACTCCAAACCCGGAACCTAGCTTTCAACTGGGCACGACCGAGCGAGCATCGTAAATGCTTTTATCTGTTGACTATTAGTTTAAAAAAGTATAGCATAGTCGCTAAAAATGGGTCAATTGACGAAATGTTCCAAAGTAGGGTGTGAAAACTTGGAAAAAGCGCGCTAATTCGGGGTTTTGGTGGGAGTTAATTATCAACCAAACGGCGCTTTTTTACCACGAGCAAAAAATTGCTTTGATCCATAAACTTCCGCTTGAAACAAAAATTTTCCAAACCGACCGGGCGCTTGTCAACAAAAGAGTCACAGACGCGGTCATAACCGCAAAATCCCGGGTCGATTACTACGGTTTGTGGCGGGGAAAATTCATCGCTTTTGAAGCCAAAAGCACCGTTTTAACCAGGTGGCACTCTCGGCAATTAAAAACCACCAACTGAATTATTTGCTGGAAGTTAAAAAGCTCGGGGGAATTAGTTTCTGCCTAGTTGCTTTTTTGACCGAGAACCGATTTTTTATGTTGCCGAGTGTTTGCTTGAGCACAAACCAAACCTCCCATTGAGATTTAACTCAGATGGAAAAAACGGCTTACGAAATTAGACTCCGCTACCCGGGTTACCTAGACTTAATAGATGGACTAAAATCGCTCGTCTGGGACGGTTAGCGCCCATGCCTTAACAGGTTGGCCAAAATTAAGCCACTAAATTTTTGAAATTTTTAGCGCTTTTAAACTTAGGAGCATTTTTAGCGGGTATCTGCATTTTTTTACCGGTGGCTGGGTTAATCCCAGTGCGAGCTGAACGTCTAATTTTTTCAAACGAACCTAAACCGCTCACGTGGACCTTACGACCTTTTTTGACATTACCGACGATAACTTCGACCAATTTGTTTACTACTTGCTCAACATCTGATTTGTAAAAATCTAGTTGTTCAGAGATTTTTTCAATTAACTCTGTTTTATTCATCATGCCCTTTCCAAAGTGAAAAACACCCTTTAAATTATAAGTCTTTACGGCTTGATTGGGAAATCGCCGCGCCCGATTCTAAACAATCTAAAATTGTCTGCGGATTGCGCTGGCGGTAAACTATTCCGTATAGAGCCTTACAAATTGGCAACTTCAGTTTCCGCTGGCGAGAAATTTTTTCGACCGCCTTAAGCGCTAATAGTCCTTCCACGGTTTGACTCGAATCGCGGCGGTTGTGGGCCAGTTTTAAACCAAAAGTGTAGTTGCGCGACTGACTAGAACTGGCGGTCAAAATTAAATCGCCAAGACCGCTCACTCCGTTAGCGGTTTTTTGCTTACCGCCCAGAGCCTTGACTAAAACGCTTAATTCTCAGAATCCCTGCGTCAAAACTACCGCCTGGGCGTTGAGTCCGTAGCCAAGACCCGCTAACAAACCGCTCGCGATGGCAACCACGTTTTTGTAAATAGCACCGACTTGGGCTCCAAGCGCGTCTTTTTCTAGAAAAATTTTAAGGTAGTCGTTAGAAAGCAAGGCTTGAATTTCGCGACTGAGTTTTTGATCGGAGGAAACGGCCGCTAAAAAGGTCAGTTTACGCTCAACGATTTCGCTCGCAAACGAGGGTCCATAAAGCGAAACAAGTCCGCGGAAAACCCGATCTTGCCTAATTTTCTGAGTTAGAAAAGCGTGGGCAGTCTGTGAACTGCCCGGGTAAAAACCCTTGGCTAAGTTAACGAGAATGGCGGTTTTTTTGACTCCGATGAGGTCGCTGATTTTTTGGTAGACTTCCCCCAACACCTTGGAGGGAACGGCTAAGAAAATGTGCCGCGCGTCTTGGACAGCTTCTGAAAGGTTGTCCGTGACTACTAAATTGCTAAACCGGTGATTTTGAAAATACCGCCGGTTGAACCCGCTTTTCAAATCGGTTAATTCCTGCTGATCAACTCCGTAAATCCAAACTGGCCCACCGTTTTTATCAACCACGGCTTGGGCAATCGCGCAACCCATTGCTCCGGTTCCGACCACCAAAATTTTTTGACCAGCCATACTTTTTATTATGCCTTTGATTGGCGTTTATTTTCTAATAAAAAACGAATCGGCACGCCTCACAAAGGATAAATTTCACGTATTTGGTTTTCAATGAAACGTAAGTAAGAAAAGTGGGCCAATTTTTTGTCGTTAACAAAAAGTTTGAAAGTCGGGGTTCTGGCTTGGACTTGCTGACCAAAAAATATTTCCAGTCTCTTTCCCCGGTAACTAGGCGCTGGTTTAATTGTTTGAACGTCATTGATTAAATCGTTGAGATGACGGGTGGGGATCTTTGTTTTTAAACCGCTTAGAATTTTGCCGAAAGTTTGACCGATTTGGTGAATTTTTTCTTTCCGCAACGCCGAAACGCAAACGACTGGGACCCACTTTAAAAAGGGTCATTTAGCCACTAAATTGCTTTGAAATTTAGCGCAACTAGTTTGAGAACTAACCAAATCCCACTTGTTGACCACGATTAAAAACGGTTTTTTTTCTTCCTCAACGTAACCAATGATGCGAGCATCAAAGTGGGCTAGGCGCTGACTGGCATCCAAAACTAACATCACAACCGTGGCGCTTTCTAGGGCTTGCTGAGTCCGCAGGTAAGCAAAGTAGGCTACGTCTTCTTCTAAACGTGACTTACGTCTTAAGCCAGCCGTATCAATAATTTCTACGTCCCGGCCGGCCAACTTTATTTTTTCGTTCACGGCGTCGCGAGTGGTGTGTTTTTGACTCGAAACGATTGAGCGATGCTGACCGCTTAAAACGTTGAGAAGCGATGATTTACCAACGTTAGTTTGACCTAGGATGACTAACTTAGGGCAGAGGTCGTCCGCCGCAGTCAATCCTTTTTTAAGGTGTGGCCGCAGTCAATCCCATACATCAGATGTGCCTATTCCGTGCAAAGCGGCGATTTCTACGATCGGATAACCAAGCGATCATAGTGACTGATCAAGCGGGGTGCTCTGCTCCATTTTATTGGCCAACACCAAAACTGGTCGACTAGTTTGCCGCAGCATTTTCGCCACTCGCAAGTCATCTTCAACCAAACTAACGCGTCCGTCAACCACGAAAAGAATTACATCTGCCTTAGCAATGGCAAACTCGGTTTGCTGGCTAATTTGATTGCTGTCAGGTTTAACTTCTAAACCCCCGGTGTCAACCAAAGTTAAAGTCGTTCCCTCGTGAACTACCTGGGCAAAATTGCGGTCCCGAGTCGTGCCCGGCCTAGAACTTGTGATTGCTTGACGCGTTTTACTAAGGCGGTTAAAAAGCGTTGATTTACCGACGTTAGGACGGCCCACAATCGCGATTAAGTTAGCCATTAGGCGGATTGAGTCCTAACTTGGTTTTAATGATTTGGTTGATCTTTTCGACAGTTTGTTCCACGCTTAAGTGAGAAGCATCTAACACTTGTACGCCGGGCACTTTCTGGAGCGGATCCAGCTGACGGTTTTGATCGCGGTGGTCTCGGGCTTGGATCTCAGCCAAAATTTGTTGGTAATTTGTTTCGTAACCGAGCGTTTTGTTTTGGTTAACCCGCCGCTGAGCACGAATTTCGGGTTTGGTGTCAAGGTAAACTTTAATCTCGGCCTGGGGTAAAACGCGAAAAGTGGTGTCGCGACCTTCGGCTATCAGACCTTTTTGCGAAGTGTACTTCTTGAGCACCGCGTTAACGTAATCGCGCACGAAATCAAGCGTTGAAAGTTGCGAAGCGAGTTGGGAAATTGCGTCTGAACGTAGTTGGTGGCTCACGTCTTTGCCTTCCATCCAAACTTTTTCGTGGCGACGAAGTTCAAACATTTGCGGATCAAGCAGTCCGCGGATGCGCTCGTGGTCGTCAAGCGGCGTTTGGGAATTTTGGATTTTAAGAGCCACGGCCCGGTAAAGCAGTCCGGTGTTTAAGTAAAAAAGCCCCCAAATTTGACTCAGGCGGTGAGCGACTGATGACTTGCCAGCTCCGCTTGGTCCATCAATTGCGACGCTAAAACTAGGGCGGGCAGTTGGAGCGGTAAAACTTTGGGAAGAAGTTACGTCGGCCTGGTTAGAAAATTGCTGGGTAAACTTTTGCTTGTTTTTTCCGCTGCGTAAGTCATTGATTAAATCGGTTAGACGTCCGAGTGAAAAATTTAAATCGCTGAAATCGACTTTTTTCTGAGAAAAACTGCGCTCGATTTTTTCAATTTCGGCGAGAATGACCGGTAAATTTGGACANGTAGTATTCAACGACTAAACTCTCGTTGATGTCGCGGTTCATTTCCGAGCGTTCGGGCCAGCGATCGTACTTGCCAACCAGTTTTTTGCGGCTAAGTCAACTAGCCGGTTGACGTGCTTCGATTGCTTCCTCAATGATGGCCACTTTTTGACTAGTTGGTTTAACTTCGATGCTTTGACCAACCTTAATCATCATGGACGGTATGTTGGCTTTTTGACCGTCAACCAAAAAGTGGTTGTGATTAACTAACTGACGAGCTTGTCGGCGGGTGCGGGCAAATCCCAACCGGTAAACAAGGTTATCTAACCTTGACTCAAGCGCAATTAAAAAGTTAGTGCCAGTGATTCCCTTACCTTTGGAAACTTTTTTAAAGGTGTTGCGAAACTGACGCTCGTTAATTCCGTAAAGATATTTTAACTTTTGTTTTTCGTAAAGGTGGAGTCCGTAATCAGACATCTTTTTACGGGATTGGCCGTGCTGACCGGGCGCGTATTCGCGCTGCTTACCCTTGGCAAATTCTTTGCCAGTTTCCAAAGTGGAAAATTTGTAGCGGCGCGACTTGCGAAAAACTGGACCAGTGTAACGTGACATATTTCTCCTTATTAGTTTAAAAAAGCATACAAAGATAACTTAACTCCCGAGGGACGATTTGTCTCGAATGCGTTCGCTGTTTAAGCTCAGTTACTGACAATCCTAACGTAGACAAATAACGTGATCCTAAGTGTTAAGTTGCTTAAATATGCTGAGAAAATTTTAACAAAAACCGGCACATGATCCAAATTTAAGACTGGCTTAAGTCAGCGTCTTTAAAGCGGATAATTTCGTCGTTGAGCGACTCAACCTGGGGACCGACGACCAGTTGAACGTGGGTGGGACTGACTTTCATAACGCCGAGAATGCCGAGCTGAGTCAACTTATCCTGGTCAACTTTGTCCGCGCTTTTAACGTCGTAGCGTAAACGAGTGGCGCAGTTTTGGAAATTAGTGATGTTTTCGTATCCGCCCAGCGCGGCGACGATGGCCGCGGTACGCGCTCTGATCGTTTCAACGCTTGGACTTGGCGCCGGCTCAGTCTCCTGACTGACCAAGATTAAATTACTTGCTCGTCCCGGAGTAGCAAAATTGAACTGTCCGATCGCCCACGAGCTTCCAAAGTAGTAAAACAATGCGCACGCTAAGCCGATCACAAAAATTCAACCTGGGTTAGCTAACACTGCGCTTAGACCGCTCAAGTTGGCGTTGATAATTTCGATTGACTTGGGAATTGATAGCAGGTAGTCAATTAATCCGGCGCTAAAACCAAACCCTAACTGAATCCCGAAAAGTCCGGTGATAAAGGCGAAAAGACCACCCATCACAGCGTGGGCAACAAATAGAGGTGTCGCCGCAAACAAAAAGGCAAATTCGATCGGCTCGGTGATGCCAGTCAGCATTGAAACAAAAGCCGCTCCGCCTAGCATAGCCAGCACTTGTTGTTTTTGGACGCGATCTTGCGCTTTACGATGGATCGCCAACACTAAGGCCGGCAGTCCAAACATCATCATTGGGAAAAACCCGGACTGAAATGTTCCGGCGGTATTGCCCGCGGCCACTCCAGAAATAAAAATGTTAATGTCGCCCTGAACTAGATTACCAAATTGATCGGTGTGTTCGCCGAGTTGGAACCAAAACATGGTGTTTGGAATGTGGTGGAGTCCGAAGGGAATTAGTAAACGGTTGATCAAAACGTAAATCCCCATGATACCCGCGTTGGTGTAACGCTGTCCAGTGGCACTAGAAAGAAACAGAGAAAACCGGTAAATCAAGTAACCTATCCAAGGATAAATCACCGCGTAAGCGACGCCCAAAATTAAAACGCTCAAAATCGACAAGACCGGTATTAAGCGGCGCCCTGAGAAAAACCCCAGCACCTTTGGTAAAACGGCGCCGTTAAAACGGTTGTAAAGCCAAGCGACTAAACCACCGGCGACGATTCCGTTGAGAACGTTTTCGGCTAAGATTGCATCGTATTTGGAACCAAAAATCCGGTGGAACCCGCTCGTCGAAGGATCGGCGCCCGCAGCTAAGGAAAAGTTAATTGAGCCGTAAATTTTGTCAGGCAAATCAACCCCATCGCTTCGCATTAAAACCGCTAGAAGGGCCATGCCTAGAAAAGCGCTCAGAGCCGCTTCGCCGCGGTTATCTTTGGTCAAGCCAAAACCCACTCCAACCGCAAAAATGATCGGTAAATTAGCAAAAACAATGTTGCCAGCGCCAAAAATCACTTGGTGCACAAAAGCGCTAAAAGGCGTGTCCTGGGGCACCTGGGCACCGATACGTAAAAACAGCGCCGCGATCGGTAGAACCGCGATCGGAAACATCAAAGCTTTGCCAATCCGACCTAGGGAAGCGACTACGCGCGCTAGACTAAAGTGAGCGGAAATGGTTTTAGCCATGACTCACCTGCTTAGTAGTTCGCTTACTATGAACAGCTACGCCCACGGTGGTAAAGATTGCCGCTGTCAAAAATAAGACAAAAACGAGCGCTAAACCGGCCTGAATGTTTTGAACAATCTGAGCCGCTAAAGTTGGAACGGTTGGTCACTCTGCCAAATGTCAAACCGGCACCTCTTGCCAGTCGCCGTTTTGATCGGCCAAAATTACCAAGTTACCCAGCGGAGCTCGCTCGCCAGTCAAATCGTAGTGTAAATTGGCTGACCGATGGGTTAAAAGATCAGCGAGTGTTTTAACGCCTTTGATCGGCTGG
>NW_019386597.1:17386-34701 GCF_000671375.1 Centruroides sculpturatus | reverse complement strand
TTAATCACAATTAACTCGCCATTAATCACAATTTAATCACAATTAACTCGCCATTAATGACAATTAAAATTACCGTAATGTGATCACATTGATCACAATTAAAATGTGATCAATGGCAATTTAATTGTGATTAAATCGTGATTATATACAAAGTTGTATTAGGAGGGTTGTGTCTTAGGAGGTAATTTTAATTATCATTAAATTACCCCCATAAATTGTGATTACCTTTTTAATTGCGATTTAAAATATTATTAAATCATTAAAAATTAAATCACAATTAAAATTACCGTAGGTAATTAAACGGGTGCTTAAATGCTCAACTTCATCATTGTTTAATTGCCTGTGTTTGTAGATTAAACAAACATGCACTCATGTAAGCGTGCGTAATTCTGTGATACATATGCGCATATTTAAATAACTTAAGATCTAATATAATACAATTCTACACTTTACTAATATTCATACTCACTGATTTTGAATGGATTATATTGAATTTTATAACACGTACAGCGTTTAATCTTTACTTGACGAGTTTTTCTTCGCCTGTAAGACCGAAAATCTTATTCATTTCACACTTTACACTCCTGGTGTTATATATAACAGAGAGAAAGTATGACCATCGATCAAAAAATAACCCCCCAAAAAAATTATTCTTACATTTCTGGACTCGGGAGACCTCGAAACGTCGAGAAATGTAAAAAAAAATTGGGGTGTTTTTTCCCCTCTATGTATGGGTTTTAGTATGTGTGGGGGACACGTTATGTTTGTCCAATTTGAAGCTTAATAACTGCTGTACCTTTTGTCAAAAATTTCTGAAATTTTACAGGGAAGTTTGTGTATTAGTGTCATTAATGCTGTTAAATTTTGGTGGTTATATGTCAAGAGAATGGGGAGATAAACGGGGGGGTCACACGTCACATCTCGAGTGGGGTCGGATTTTTAATTAAGTTTTTTGATATTTTCTTACTGAAAGTTAGTAATTGTTCTGTTCATTTCAGTTGTATAACATGTTAGATCAGTGCCAAGAATCAGACGTACCTTTTGTCCAAAATTTCTGAAATTTTGCAGGGAGGTTTATGTATTAGATGGATTAACGTCGTTAAATTTTGGTTGATAAAGGTCGAGGGGTTAAGGAGATACATGGANCTTTTTAAAAAAAAAACTTTCCGCCCTGTGGGCATTAAAAGGGCCTTTTTAAACAAGCCCATTATGGGTTTTATATATATTTATATATATCCCATCGAGACTTCGAATTATCGACTTTCTAAAAAGTATTTGTCAAGGATTTGCATAACACAAAGCGTAGTGTTATGCAAATCCGTGCTGTATTGAACGTAACTATCGTGTTATACGAGGGATATCTGCATTTAATAAACAAGGTGTAAATCTTAAAGAAAATGTATTGCACTGTATTGTACATTGTTTAAAGAAGCGAGAGATCTAAAACAGAAGAAATTTAGGACTTACGAAATAACTTTAAAGAGAACAATAGGTGCTTTTGTTTCGTACTAATGGCGTAGGCCGTAAGTCAATTTTGAATTTTTCTTTTTATAATTCTACGTTATATAAAAGACACAAGAATGATGTCAAAATTACTTAAGGGTCATCTTTCAACGTAATTTCTATAGGTCATCATTAGGGTAATACCGTATTCGTAAAGGTAACATTTCATAATATACCGTTCGAATACAAATAATTTAAAATACAAAATAAATAAATAAATAAACGATGTGTATTGTATATATAAGGGTGTATGCGAGCAATGAGTTTCTACATTGCAAATTTCTTTTTTTTTTAAGAGCAAATTTATATCCCAGCGTGCAACAATCTACGCTCGCTCCCGAACAGAGAAGTGGTCGGCCATCTTTTTTTTTTCCAATGCGACTTCTCTCTCGGTTAATGTCCACACCAACTATGTAGAAATTAAAAAATTTTATAGATTTATATATAATAGAACATAAATTGTATTACGATTGAATTATTATTACAAAAGTTGTATGGATTTTTAAATATCTAGTTACTTTCCACCCACTCTGTAAAATTGTATATAATTAGTGTAGAGTTGTATGCGTTTAGTGATTGATTTTACTAATCACGAGGCACGTTTTTTAATAGTATTGTCCGTTTTAAAATAAGAAAAAAAGAAATAATTTATTATAGAGAAAAGAGATGTATATAATTCCATTATTTTTCCGCATAATCACCGTTGACTTCCATACATTTTACTTCAGTTGGAAGAAAGTATGGCGATCGGTCAAAAAATGACCCCCAAGATTTTTATATGTTTTTTGACTCCGGACAAATTGAAGTATTAACAATTATAATCCAGCTTGTGTCAGGTTGAAGTGCACTATAAGTGTCATGCTATTATATAATACAATCATTAATTATATCAATGTAAATACGTTAAACATTCTCTAAATCTTATTGTTATTTTTAATTCTCTCGCATACATTTTGAGATAATTTTTGTTGGTCAAAGATTGAGCCAAACACACATTATTTTGTCTAAGGGTATTGTTACATTTTTCAAATATGTTCTTTTTATATATGGAAACGAGTAATAACTTTTACCTTGTTTATATTAAGTATTGTTTATGCCACTTAATTAACTTTATACTGAATGATTATCCAAAATTAAACTTAATTAAATTAGAGTAATTATTATCGTGAAAGGTATGTTTTTTTCATTATTTAGAAAACACGTGGACTCTTCTCAATAAATCTGAGTAAACAACCAGATTACAATTAGCTGAATTTTATTCTTCTTCTTCAATTAGCACATTAATTCAATTGTCGTTTACCTGACAAACATTTGTTTTATTGTCGTTTTAAATGATTTTTAAGGCATATTCAGTTTAATTTTAACCACGTAAAGGAGTAGGCTTCCTATGTACAAAGTGTTAGAGAGGTGTTATATTTGAGTTTCATTAATTAATGCTTTTTGTTTTCAATTTGGAACAGATAATAATAGCATTTTACACGTTAAAAAATTTTCCTTTCTTGATAATACTCGGTGTTAAATCTAGTGTTTTCTTTTAATGAATACAATAGAAGAAGTTTAGTGTAAGTTTAATAAACCTCCGATCAATAAGAACCTCCATTTTATAAGGGGAAACAAAGAAATGATTGTTATCTGATGAGTTAAGTGACATATTTTTCTTTTCATTCGCGAGATAATCCACTTGTATTTTTTCAACTGACTATTTTTTCCACCCTCCCTACATCTAATATACTTATTGTGGACAAAACATCAACCCCTGGAGTACGATTAAATTGGGAAAATCCAATGTTACGATTTAAAGTAGTGGATCTTATCGAGCACTTAAGAAAATTGTTGCCACCTTCTAGAAGAAGTCCACCGAGAAAAATTCAAAATCGATGATTTAACTTCAAAAATAAAAGTTCTCGTATATTAAATTACAAAATCAATAATGCTAAGTCACACTGATACACAACCGTGATTTCAAATTAGTTTGAATTACTTAAACTTTCGCATCTTAAGTTTAACTCACAGCAACAAGCAAACTTGAAGGACATACACAACAGACCAAAAGAATGATCTTGACGCCATCCCCTACAAATACACCAATCAACTCGCTGCGCTATTTCGAATCTAGATGTACGTGTAAGCAAACATAATTGTGTAAATGCTGTAATTACAGCCCACAAAATTCAAACTAGCCGGTTTTCTGGTAATTCCACATTTCTAAAAGCCAGATATTTGGTACAGTACTGTAATTTTAATTCAGTCGAAAATACCAAATATTTACGAAAGTTTTTTAACTGTTAGAATAGAAAAACGTTATGTAAAAATACATGAAGTGATTATAAATACTAATGCAGTAAATTAACGATAACTATTTTATTCGTTTTCCGAATTTTGACGAACTGTACAATAAATACATTTCATCCCCATAATCGACATTTATTCTCGGGATTCATATAACTTTTCAAAGGACAGTTGAAAACTTCAGCAAAATCTGGAGAATTCATTAAAGGAACCAGCACTCTAAAAAGAAAATTTTACGATATTAATAAATTAGTATTATATTTATTTTATATCCTTATCCACAGATGAAAGTCTCCGCTAAAAATTAAATAATTAACATTTCTGTTACTTTAAGCAATTTAATGCTTGCTGTTTGTCTCCTGGTTTTACTTTTGACCATAAAAAATTAACTTATTAAACTTACCGGTATTTTCCGGGACTATGCTGATCACGTTCGAAAGTTTTTTTCATGGATTCGATTGCCTCACACCAAAGCTACGCACAACATGAAATATTTATAAAATTTTGTATTTAGTATTAATATTATTTATAATTTGAATTTTGTTTTAATTATTATTGGAAAATTAAAATTCTAGTGTTTTCATTGGTATATACTTTTATTCCAGATGTTTATCAGAATAACGACAAGATTTATACTAAAAGAATACTAAAACAATATTAATTTAACAAAGCAGAGAGTTAGCGAAGTATCTTCTATATGGCTTTCTCCTCAAAATTTAATCGATCCATTTTGATAAAACTCTGCTATTTTTAATGTCACTTTGACCCCACTGTATCTCGAAAACGAAGTTATAGACCGATATTTTTTTTATTACAGTTTTGGATTTTTCATGTCAACTAATTCCGTTACGGACGATCAATGACGTCAAAGTGACAATGTTTGACGTCATTGATCGTCCCTAACAAAATTTACGAACTAAAATAAAAAATCACCATTGCCTGCACCTAACAAAAAATTTTTGCGAGAAACCGACAAAATACGTGAACAAAGCAATCGGCGTCAATTGCTTTCTTCTTGAATCGCCTCTCCGTGAGAGCGTGTAAAGATAGCATTTTTCGTATACATCAGGTGAAAGAATCACATTTCTTTCCGACTCCACATCAATTTTGTCATTATGTCCTATCTTTGTAAGCAAATTTCAAATGTATGGATTAACCTGAGCAAATCCGATGAAAAACATTTGTTTATTTGTAAAGTCGAGACCAGGAAGATGAGGTTCTTCTCCGTGGCGTTTAAGATATTTTTCGTAAGCCTGCATAATGAAGTAATANCGCCATTAATCACAATTTAATCACAATTAACTCGCCATTAATCACAATTTAATCACAATTAACTCGCCATTAATCACAATTTAATCACAATTAACTCGCCATTAATCACAATTTAATCACAATTAACTCGCCATTAATCACAATTTAATCACAATTAACTCGCCATTAATCACAATTTAATCACAATTAACTCGCCATTAATCACAATTTAATCACAATTAACTCGCCATTAATCACAATTTAATCACAATTAACTCGCCATTAATCACAATTTAATCACAATTAACTCGCCATTAATCACAATTTAATCACAATTAACTCGCCATTAATCACAATTTAATCACAATTAACTCGCCATTAATCACAATTTAATCACAATTAACTCGCCATTAATCACAATTTAATCACAATTAACTCGCCATTAATCACAATTTAATCACAATTAACTCGCCATTAATCACAATTTAATCACAATTAACTCGCCATTAATCACAATTTAATCACAATTAACTCGCCATTAATCACAATTTAATCACAATTAACTCGCCATTAATCACAATTTAATCACAATTAACTCGCCATTAATCACAATTTAATCACAATTAACTCGCCATTAATCACAATTTAATCACAATTAACTCGCCATTAATCACAATTTAATCACAATTAACTCGCCATTAATCACAATTTAATCACAATTAACTCGCCATTAATCACAATTTAATCACAATTAACTCGCCATTAATCACAATTTAATCACAATTAACTCGCCATTAATCACAATTTAATCACAATTAACTCGCCATTAATCACAATTTAATCACAATTAACTCGCCATTAATCACAATTTAATCACAATTAACTCGCCATTAATCACAATTTAATCACAATTAACTCGCCATTAATCACAATTTAATCACAATTAACTCGCCATTAATCACAATTTAATCACAATTAACTCGCCATTAATCACAATTTAATCACAATTAACTCGCCATTAATCACAATTTAATCACAATTAACTCGCCATTAATCACAATTTAATCACAATTAACTCGCCATTAATCACAATTTAATCACAATTAACTCGCCATTAATCACAATTTAATCACAATTAACTCGCCATTAATCACAATTTAATCACAATTAACTCGCCATTAATCACAATTTAATCACAATTAACTCGCCATTAATCACAATTTAATCACAATTAACTCGCCATTAATCACAATTTAATCACAATTAACTCGCCATTAATCACAATTTAATCACAATTAACTCGCCATTAATCACAATTTAATCACAATTAACTCGCCATTAATCACAATTTAATCACAATTAACTCGCCATTAATCACAATTTAATCACAATTAACTCGCCATTAATCACAATTTAATCACAATTAACTCGCCATTAATCACAATTTAATCACAATTAACTCGCCATTAATCACAATTTAATCACAATTAACTCGCCATTAATCACAATTTAATCACAATTAACTCGCCATTAATCACAATTTAATCACAATTAACTCGCCATTAATCACAATTTAATCACAATTAACTCGCCATTAATCACAATTTAATCACAATTAACTCGCCATTAATCACAATTTAATCACAATTAACTCGCCATTAATCACAATTTAATCACAATTAACTCGCCATTAATCACAATTTAATCACAATTAACTCGCCATTAATCACAATTTAATCACAATTAACTCGCCATTAATCACAATTTAATCACAATTAACTCGCCATTAATCACAATTTAATCACAATTAACTCGCCATTAATCACAATTTAATCACAATTAACTCGCCATTAATCACAATTTAATCACAATTAACTCGCCATTAATCACAATTTAATCACAATTAACTCGCCATTAATCACAATTTAATCACAATTAACTCGCCATTAATCACAATTTAATCACAATTAACTCGCCATTAATCACAATTTAATCACAATTAACTCGCCATTAATCACAATTTAATCACAATTAACTCGCCATTAATCACAATTTAATCACAATTAACTCGCCATTAATCACAATTTAATCACAATTAACTCGCCATTAATCACAATTTAATCACAATTAACTCGCCATTAATCACAATTTAATCACAATTAACTCGCCATTAATCACAATTTAATCACAATTAACTCGCCATTAATCACAATTTAATCACAATTAACTCGCCATTAATCACAATTTAATCACAATTAACTCGCCATTAATCACAATTTAATCACAATTAACTCGCCATTAATCACAATTTAATCACAATTAACTCGCCATTAATCACAATTTAATCACAATTAACTCGCCATTAATCACAATTTAATCACAATTAACTCGCCATTAATCACAATTTAATCACAATTAACTCGCCATTAATCACAATTTAATCACAATTAACTCGCCATTAATCACAATTTAATCACAATTAACTCGCCATTAATCACAATTTAATCACAATTAACTCGCCATTAATCACAATTTAATCACAATTAACTCGCCATTAATCACAATTTAATCACAATTAACTCGCCATTAATCACAATTTAATCACAATTAACTCGCCATTAATCACAATTTAATCACAATTAACTCGCCATTAATCACAATTTAATCACAATTAACTCGCCATTAATCACAATTTAATCACAATTAACTCGCCATTAATCACAATTTAATCACAATTAACTCGCCATTAATCACAATTTAATCACAATTAACTCGCCATTAATCACAATTTAATCACAATTAACTCGCCATTAATCACAATTTAATCACAATTAACTCGCCATTAATCACAATTTAATCACAATTAACTCGCCATTAATCACAATTTAATCACAATTAACTCGCCATTAATCACAATTTAATCACAATTAACTCGCCATTAATCACAATTTAATCACAATTAACTCGCCATTAATCACAATTTAATCACAATTAACTCGCCATTAATCACAATTTAATCACAATTAACTCGCCATTAATCACAATTTAATCACAATTAACTCGCCATTAATCACAATTTAATCACAATTAACTCGCCATTAATCACAATTTAATCACAATTAACTCGCCATTAATCACAATTTAATCACAATTAACTCGCCATTAATCACAATTTAATCACAATTAACTCGCCATTAATCACAATTTAATCACAATTAACTCGCCATTAATCACAATTTAATCACAATTAACTCGCCATTAATCACAATTTAATCACAATTAACTCGCCATTAATCACAATTTAATCACAATTAACTCGCCATTAATGACAATTAAAATTACCGTAATGTGATCACATTGATCACAATTAAAATGTGATCAATGGCAATTTAATTGTGATTAAATCGTGATTATATACAAAGTTGTATTAGGAGGGTTGTGTCTTAGGAGGTAATTTTAATTATCATTAAATTACCCCCATAAATTGTGATTACCTTTTTAATTGCGATTTAAAATATTATTAAATCATTAAAAATTAAATCACAATTAAAATTACCGTAGGTAATTAAACGGGTGCTTAAATGCTCAACTTCATCATTGTTTAATTGCCTGTGTTTGTAGATTAAACAAACATGCACTCATGTAAGCGTGCGTAATTCTGTGATACATATGCGCATATTTAAATAACTTAAGATCTAATATAATACAATTCTACACTTTACTAATATTCATACTCACTGATTTTGAATGGATTATATTGAATTTTATAACACGTACAGCGTTTAATCTTTACTTGACGAGTTTTTCTTCGCCTGTAAGACCGAAAATCTTATTCATTTCACACTTTACACTCCTGGTGTTATATATAACAGAGAGAAAGTATGACCATCGATCAAAAAATAACCCCCCAAAAAAATTATTCTTACATTTCTGGACTCGGGAGACCTCGAAACGTCGAGAAATGTAAAAAAAAATTGGGGTGTTTTTTCCCCTCTATGTATGGGTTTTAGTATGTGTGGGGGACATGTTATGTTTGTCCAATTTGAAGCTTAATAACTGCTGTACCTTTTGTCAAAAATTTCTGAAATTTTACAGGGAAGTTTGTGTATTAGTGTCATTAATGCTGTTAAATTTTGGTGGTTATATGTCAAGAGAATGGGGAGATAAACGGGGGGGTCACACGTCACATCTCGAGTGGGGTCGGATTTTTAATTAAGTTTTTTGATATTTTATAATAATATAAGATTTTTTATAAATGAAATTTTATAACAGATGGTACCACACAGAATTTTAACTCTTGCTGGAAAAGTTACGTAACTGGTTTTTGGATTTTTTGTAATTTAAACATGAAGTTTTTAGGGGTATAGGAGCTCAAGTGAAGAAAAACGATTTGATTTATATACTTTTACTAATCAGATTGACTGTTTTTATAAGTAAGAAGTTTTATCCGCTTTTCCATCAATGCTAGGAGCGTTAATAAGATCTTTGAAAAATCCATCTAAATCCTATTTTTAGAGAATAAAGAAATTTCCCCCTTTAACTTCTCCGTACAGCAGACAAGTTATACAGGGAAGAGAATATTCGGGGGGGGGGGGAAACTCATGACGTGAACTAGAACGATTTTCTTAGAATTCTTTAATTCTTCTGCTTTACCAATTTTATATTTTTACGAAGAGTCTTTAAAGATAATACACTTTTATTTTATAAAAAATAAATAAAATTTAAAGAGAATTTTAAAGAATTTGATAATATTTTCAGTATTAATAGATGCTAGAATATAACGTGGCACGATTCGTTCACCCACTTTGAAGCTTAATAACTCCTGGGCCTTTTGTCAAAAATTTCCGAAATTTTGCAGGGAGGTTCGTTTATTAAGGTGATCGATGCTGTTAAATTTTGGTGGTTAAAGGTCAACGGGGTGGGGAGATATGGTGGGTCACTTGTCGTAACTCAAATGTGGTCGGAATTACCATTTACAATTTAAAAATAAAAAATAACTTATCTCTACCCTCAAAATTAAACTCTTTGCCATTTTATAATAATTAATAATAATAATAAATATTTTATTTTCAAAATTTTTATAACAGATGGCGCCACACGCAATTTAAATTTTTCCGCCAGGAAAGTTATGCAACTCGTTGCTATTATATTTTATACGGAATATTTGATGATGAGAGGATGATTTTTACAGCAATTTCTGCCCTTAGAAAAGGGAGATTTAATCAAAAACTGAGCAATTATTTTTGAAATTGAAAAATATATTGATATTTTAACAATTTTTTAATTAATTATTATATATTTTGAATAAATAAAACATTGACATTTGAATTATTAATTGTTGTATTCGTGTGGGAAACGGAATTAACCTACCGAATTAAAAATAAATGAGGCAATTCTACTCGTCTATTATTATTATTATTATTATTATTATTGATAATTTAAGAATATCATTCTATATAAATTTTTAAATGAAATTATTAATTTAAACTTACGTCATAATACTTGCAATGAATCTAATTTATCCTTTAAGCGAAATTAATGCTAAATTTTGAATCATATATACTTGATTATGGCAATTATTTTCTCTTATGCATCTCTAAATATTCTTTGTTCGTAATGATAGGGATGAATTTTGGCTTGTAAGGCCTTAGGTTATAATATGAGGCCCCTTTTGAATTGATTTATACTTATAAAAGTTTAGGCTAAGTCCCTACACTTACTAAATGTTCTTGTATGTTTCTTACATTATAGTTTGAGTTAGTAAAAGAGGCCTCTTACATACACTTTTGAATCGATTTCTACTTATAAGGCCCTAAACCTCTGCTTAAAACCCTATCTTTTTTAAGGATGATATTTATAAAAATAGGGTTGATAAAAGGAAAATGCTTTACACTTTCGTCGTGAGTAAGATTACAATAAGCTTCCTTAAGAGCCTTTAAACATATATTTTATACAGGGTGGCCTAAAAATCAGTTTACATTGTAGAGACGAAATTGCTGTCTTACTCAAATATTTAAGTTTGAGACGTGATTATGTATGTAATTAATCAATTTTGTGGGCGAAATAAATGCTATTCCTGGCCTTTTTTCACGATTTAAAATCGGTTAACTAACTTTCGGACCACCCTATATGTTAATAATTGTACTGTACCTGTAAGAAAAATTTCAGGCACGAAATTATTAAGGCTGTAAGTTTTTCCTAGGAATTATTACGAGTAAAATAAGGAAAATAGATTAAAAATAAGTGAAATAAAGTAATCCTCACAAATTTAACATTAATTTAATACAGCGATGAATCATTTACATTAACTTTGTAATTAAATTTTCTACTAAATTACTGGCTGAGAAAATGGCATTTTGAAACGTTATTTAAATCAAAATTAATGAAATTTTCAATTGAATTTTGCATTTTCTCACTTTTAATACATCAAAATTATTTATATTTAACGTACAGACAGTTTGTGTTAAAAATATCATCAAAAAATTCTCGTTTATAGCTATTAAATTAGCGACACGCTCAACAAATGTACGTGTAACTTTAAAACTATTAAAGCTAATTTTTATAAACTTATATATTTTCGTATAAGACATATCCTGCCGTAGAATTACAAAGAAAGAATTTAAAATACTCAAAATTAACAGATTTATGACCTATTTTGTGTTTGCTTAAATATAAATTGGATAGAGTTTAGTGAGAGAGAAACTTTCAAATATCCTTAACTCGATATAAAAATTTACACCGATAATTAATTAAATTCGATATAGTTTTCGTTTGTAAACAAAGAAAAACACCATTTTGTCGAAGCAAAATTTAATTTTTAATAGTTAAAATAAACAGAATGCAGTCAGGAAAAATCAATAGGAAAGTTTTGTCAGGATTACTAATTACTTCTATTAGCTTTTGCAAGTCGATAAAATCCAATCTAGACAATTTTAACCCGTAAGTAACGCTTATCACGTGCTTTATCCCTATAATAGGATCAGTAAGGTCTTTTATATTAAATTATCGTTAACCTTTCATCAGTATCACGGTATAAGCATCTATCAGTCGACGTTAACCGATTCTAGAAGGGGGATGGATTAGACGACGACAGAAGCATCATTTAATTAAACAAACGTTTGTTCATCCCTTTAATTACACACCAAATTAGTCGCATCAACTTACGACCAAGTACACACGGAGGGAGGATGGAGAGGAGGAGGAGGAGGAAGAAGAAGAAAAAATTAACACAGACGAACACCAGATGGCAGTGAATGGATCAATAATCCTGATGTACAACCCCTGCGCAGCTGGTGACTAGGCATAGATAGAGCTACACTGTCATTCTCAACAGCATACCTGTTTCCATGAGGACTCGTAACCTACCTTGATCCAAACTTAAAAATTGATATATCTAGACACCAAGAGAGGTAGAGAAAACGAAACATGTCTACGAATGGTGGTGACGTCGTCGGTGGATTTCCATCAGTCATCGAGTTGAACGTAGGAGGAGTGTTCTACAGCACCTCGCTGGAAACCCTGACAAAGGATCCGAATTCTCTACTAGGCCAGATATTCGGGAGTAAAGAGGGACGTTCCAACATAATCAGAGACTCGAAGGGCAAGTATTTTATCGATCGCGATGGTGTACTCTTCCGTTACATCCTGGATTACCTGAGAAATTTGAAGGTGGTGCTACCCGAAAATTTCCACGAGCGCGAGAGATTAAAAGCGGAAGCCGAGTACTTCAATTTACCGGATATGGTGGCCAGCATCTCTAACATAACGTCAGCTTATCCGACCCGCTACCCGATTAACCAGCAGTTCAGTAATTTGGCGGTGACACCGACATCGCCCGGCAATTACAACGCCGGATACATAACAGTGGGTTACAGAGGGACATTCGCATTCGGTCGTGACGGCCTGGCAGACGTAAAATTTCGTAAACTGACACGTATCCTGGTATCCGGTAAGGTCACGCTGTGCCGTGAAGTTTTTGGTGACACACTTAACGAATCACGCGATCCGGACCGATGTAACGATGACCGATACACGGCCAGGTTTTTCTTAAAACATAACTTCTTGGAGCAGGCATTCGATAACCTTCAAGAAGCTGGGTTTCGGTGCATGGCTGCATGTGGTTCGGGCACTTCCGGTAACGGTAACGAACCGTTAAAACCGGGTATGGATTCCGAAGAGAACCGCTGGAATCACTATAACGAGTTTGTGTTCGTCAGAAGTTAAAGGAAAACGTTCACCTGCAAATTTTCCTTCTACTTTTCTCCTTTGTGTCTAATCACTTCATAGAGAACTTTCTACCGTTCAGCACTTACCATAAAAGAGAATTAATTATTATTCATTTGCACACGTAATTTAGTTCTACCGTATCTAGGAAAACGAGGAAGTTCTTTCTTAGAAGATTATACTTTAAAATNTCCCCCCCATTAAAAAATGCTAAAACAATTTTTTTTTCTAAATAAATGTACAAAATTAAAAGCGAATTTCGAGCTCTGTGTCATAAATGAGGAGATTTTAGAACTAAATAATTTATATATTTATCGCTTATAATAAATTACAGTATTTTAAAATCGTATTGAGATTATCTTTATCTTTTGAGAGTTATTTTGAATCCTAAGCGGAAAAAATTGAAACGAGATAAATATTTTCAAATTGTACAATAAATGTACAGTAAACAAAGAGTAAAGTATTCAACTAAATGTCCACTCAAGTAATTAAATGAAGATTCATTTCTAGTATACAAATTCATAACTTTCAATATTCTCAATCTTTTAAATGGATAAATAATTAATAATTTAAGATTTAAATTTTATTTTAATTCCAAAAAAGACAATTTATCTCACCTCTCTCTGTCTTTACTTTCATCTCACTTCTCCCTCCTCCCCTCTCTCTTTTTCTTTCTCCCTCCTCCTCTCTCTCTCTCTTTTTCTTTTTCCCTCCCCCCTCTCTCTCTTTATTTCCCCCTCCTCTTCTCTCTCTCTTTTTCTTCCTTCTCTCGCCTTCTACCTCTCTCTCTCTTTCTACTTTGTTCTTCCTCCATCACTTCTCTCTCTTCTTCCTTCTTCTTTTCTCTCTCCCCCACTTCTCCCTTCTTTCTCACTTAATCCCCCTCTCTCTCGCTATCATAAATCTTACATTAAAATATATGATAACAAAATATTTGAAATAAAAATTCAAGTATTGTATTCCATATATACTTTAAAAATGATTTTAGAAATGAAAATTACTCGGACATAAATACACTAATTTAAAATTTTAAATTGATACGTCATTACTTCATTTATTTATTTATTTTTTCCTCTTCTCTGTGGACACTAAAAGGACCCATTTTTTTAAAAAATGTATCCACCTCGAATGACCCACAAAGGCAATTCGAGTAGTCAGGGATTGGATTGAATTGATGTAATAAGGCAAGAAGACAGCGTACGGACGATCTGTCAAAGGAGAGTGACTCTCAGGAGGACTTATGAAAAATTTGCCCTATTCAGATGTTACAGGTGTGGAGAAATTCCAGAAAAATCCACGCGGCTACCCTGTTGATCAGGGGCGAATCAGTGACCGGTGGGTTTTATCCACTCCGCTCTTGTTATGTTCCTTGCTGTTATTACGTAACATGGGTTACATTTCCGGCTCTTTATTGTAATCGTTCACATTCGACCTTTCGGGTTTTTGAGATCGTGATGTTTTGACCCCTCTGAAACCAAAAATGTAAAAAAAAACCCTGATACCTTTGTGTGTGTTGTGTTTTGTTTAATATTTCAGGGGGGATGTAAAAGATTAAGATACGAAATTTGGCATGGTAACTTGTATATAAAGGGCATTGATGCTGTTAAATTTTAGTGGGTAACGAGGGGTTCACGTGTCATATCTCGAATGGGATCGAACTTGAAGTTTTTTAATCGTTATTGACATTTAAAATATATTTAAAAACTCGTCTCTACCTTCAAAAGTAAAGCTTTGGACTTTTTTTTTTTAAATAAATATTAGAAATATAACTTTTATATCATTAAACTCCCATAACAGCCGGGAAAGTTACGCAACTCGTTGTTGGATTTTTTTCCAGAAATATGTAGTATATAAACACTAATATTTTCTTTATTGTAAGATTTTACGTTTATTTTATGAAATAACATAACATTTCTGAAATCTTTAAAAAATTTATTTATTTTTAAATTTAATTTTAACGGTTAATAAACGATTTGAAAAGAATTTTATGTCCATTTCAATCCCTTTGATTGGCTTGTTCATTTAATTAACGGACATTTATTGTTAGTGTCGCCATCTGTTGAGCGATAAGTAAAGATGCTATATTTTTATATACTGTATTTCAAATAAAATAATGTCAGTATTTAAATTTATTAAAATTTTTTAAAATTTAGAAAAAATATTGTTTTTAAACGTATAAAATAATTATATTGTGCAAAAAATGTTTAAAACGTTAATAACAATAATAATAATATTACAGTATTATTATTACTGTACTCTGTGTAGAATAATAATTTATTCCCTCTTGCATCATTTAATCTAATTATTTTAATTATCTAATCTAAATATTTTAATGCTGAATGGGCATTATTGTGCTGCAATTAAATTGCAGCACAATAATGCCCATTCAGCCCAATTTTGAAATTGCAGACATACAATCTCACTGACGTGTCTGTTTGTCTGTTCTTCGTTAACTGAGTTAACTAGATGAAAACCGAGACTGGATATGGAAAGCTCAGGGGCAGGAGGTATGTACGAACTTTTGGTCTGAACCGGAAGTCACGTGATTTCAATTCAAAATTTTTTCGAGAACTCAGATGGCCGGTATGACTCGACTGTTATCAGGAGAAGTATGATGTACAGGGGCAAGATAGTGCTAAAATCCAGACCAGATGCAGAAAGCTTAGTGAATCAAGCCCAAGTTTTCCTCCCTCCCTGAATATATATATATACTGTATACGAAGGAACTTAATAGCATTTGTACATCTACATTAATTATTGTAGTTTTTTATATAAGCTTTACCACTACACAGCGTTCTGGTATGTTTTGCATATTTTAAATTTGTAATTTATTGATATATAATAATATTACTCTTTAAAAAAGTTAGCAAAAAGTTGAGTAACTCTCCAGGCAAGAGTTAAAATCCGATGTGGCCCCATCTGTTACGACATTTCACTTGAAAAATCTTATATATGATTAATTATATAATAATAATACAAATGCTAATAACGAGTACGAACCTCATTATATAGTCCGTCCCCAGTCGAAATGCGACACGTGAACTCTCTCTATCTCCCTGCCCCGTCGACCTTTCACCACCAAAATTTAGTAGCATCGAGCCCCCCAATACAAAACCCTCCCTGCAAAATTTCAGGAATTTTCGACAAAAGGCACGAGAGTTATTAAACTTCAAAGAGGATGGACAAAGCGTGCCCCGTACACACTAGCATCCATGCTAAAAAATTCGGTGTGTTTTTCTTTATGTATTTCTCGATTTTTCAAGGTCCCTCGAATTTAAAAATGTAAAAATTTGGGGGTCACTTTTTGGCTGATAGCCATACTCATTTACACCCCAAACTTATTGTATAAACAAAAATGTTTTGCGTAGTGAAAATTAAAATTGAATATAAGACACTAGAAAATAATAATAAATAATTAATTATTTGTCTGTTTTAGATGTACAAAGTTCTATATGAACACATATACTTTATGTTTGAGTAGTAACATTTATCAAATTTCTTTATCTTTATTTGAAAGATAAACAATACTTTTTCTTTCTTAGAACTTTCCTTTTACTAGCAAATATCATTTATTTCCTGTAAAAGGAATGTCAATCTTAACAAGAAAAGGAGCGTAAACTAACTCTGAATAAATAGACTCGGATCCCTCCCATTTTTTTACGAGACGTCACGCGTGACGGGATCTATACGTCACTTATGGTCACGTGGCCGAATTAGGTCAAGGACGTAATCTTACTACTTCCTGCAAGTAATTTTAATTGTTAGATTTCGTTTACTCTGTTTTGCATCACGTTTCTTTTCCAGTTACGTAAATGAACTTTACGAAAGGGATAATTAATGATTAATTTAATTGTAATGCGGGGAAGTTTTTTAATGGTAATTTTAATTGTGATTTAAATTAAATCACAATTAACTGGCCATTAATCACAATTTAATCACAATTAACTCGCCATTAATCACAATTAACTCGCCATTAATCACAATTTAATCACAATTAACTCGCCATTAATCACAATTTAATCACAATTAACTCGCCATTAATCACAATT
>NW_019386597.1:8813-11136 GCF_000671375.1 Centruroides sculpturatus | reverse complement strand
TTGTTAATGGAACAGTCCAAAATATTTTAAAAAAAATTATTTTAGTTTTTTTTCTAAGAGAAGAGTGTGCAGAAAACCTTTTCATTTCCCGTTTATCTTCTTTAAAAATTTGATAAACAGCTTAAAAGTGCAGTAAACTGTATCATTTATCAGTATAAAAGTTTAATGCGAACGATCAAAAACTGCTTTTATTGATTTCTTAGCTGGAAGCAATCATTGATTTATCTGTCAAAAAATTCAAAAAAAAAGAAAAAAAATCCTTAAAAATTTATACTGCCATTTGATATATGAAGGAATTTTCAAAGAATGTTATCTTTTAAGAAAAGTAACCACTAATGTTTTTAATCAAACAATAAAAAAAAGAACTGCACAAAAAAACCCACTTGAAGCTATTTAAAGATCATTAAAAATCATTTTTTTTAAGCTCTGAAGATTCTTTTTAATGTTAAAAGAAATTTTAAAAAGTTTTCTTTACGATTAAGTGATGATAACTGATGATTTTTAGGGAATTTACTTACCTTTTTTTTCTTTAATTAGCCGTTTTTATGGAGTCTCCAGATGTAACTCGAGGTACAGCATTGTAAAAAAATGAAATTTTCCAGTTATGTTTTATTGTAATTACTAATTTTAATGTTAAAAGAAAATCGCCAGTTACGTCTTCTAATTATACTTTAATTCCTGCTTCAATAAAGTTAAAAAGATGTAACTGAAGCGTTTGAAAAATTTTCTCTCTTACAACTGATTTTTTTTATGTCTTTGTTTCGATGATCGTTAACGTTAATAATTTATCAGTTATATCTTTCTTGTGCTGATTTCTTTTTACTAAATCAAAGAAGTAACCGAGATATACCATTGGCTACGACTGATTTTTTTTTAAATCAGTTACTTCTTTAATTTGACTGTCTCTTTCGACAAAAAGAAGTGTTTTAAGAAGTACAAGTTGACCCCCNGTTATTCCAGCTGTTTTCATTTTTTGTAACTTTGTCTATTTCAATCTTTGCGATGCAGGCGTCATGAGCCCTCTTCTTCATTCTACCCCATCCTCATCCCCTACCCTTCATCACTCTCCCTCTTCCTTCCGAACTTTTCCAACCTCCAGGTTATACCTTTGAGTGATACCTGGAGGACTCCCCTCTTCTTTTAATAATAATAATAATAATAATAATACAAATGCTGACGCGCTGAGCCGCATGCCGGTGACGAAAATAGACGAAATGCAGCCAATCTTTAGTAATTAACTAATAATAATACAACAGCTAATAACGAGTACGAACCTCATTATATAGTCCGTCCCCAGTCGAAATGCGACACGTGAACTCTCTCTATCTCCCTGCCCCGTCGACCTTTCACCACCAAAATTTAGTAGCATCGAGCCCCCCAATACAAAACCCTCCCTGCAAAATTTCAGGAATTTTCGACAAAAGGCACGAGAGTTATTAAACTTCAAAGAGGATGGACAAAGCGTGCCCCGTACACACTAGCATCCATGCTAAAAAATTCGGTGTGTTTTTCTTTATGTATTTCTCGATTTTTCAAGGTCCCTCGAATTTAAAAATGTAAAAATTTGGGGGTCACTTTTTGGCTGATAGCCATACTCATTTACACCCCAAACTTATTGTATAAACAAAAATGTTTTGCGTAGTGAAAATTAAAATTGAATATAAGACACTAGAAAATAATAATAAATAATTAATTATTTGTCTGTTTTAGATGTACAAAGTTCTATATGAACACATATACTTTATGTTTGAGTAGTAACATTTATCAAATTTCTTTATCTTTATTTGAAAGATAAACAATACTTTTTCTTTCTTAGAACTTTCCTTTTACTAGCAAATATCATTTATTTCCTGTAAAAGGAATGTCAATCTTAACAAGAAAAGGAGCGTAAACTAACTCTGAATAAATAGACTCGGATCCCTCCCATTTTTTTACGAGACGTCACGCGTGACGGGATCTATACGTCACTTATGGTCACGTGGCCGAATTAGGTCAAGGACGTAATCTTACTACTTCCTGCAAGTAATTTTAATTGTTAGATTTCGTTTACTCTGTTTTGCATCACGTTTCTTTTCCAGTTACGTAAATGAACTTTACGAAAGGGATAATTAATGATTAATTTAATTGTAATGCGGGGAAGTTTTTTAATGGTAATTTTAATTGTGATTTAAATTAAATCACAATTAACTGGCCATTAATCACAATTTAATCACAATTAACTCGCCATTAATCACAATTAACTCGCCATTAATCACAATTTAATCACAATTAACTCGCCATTAATCACAATTTAATCACAATTAACTCGCCATTAATCACAATT
>NW_019386597.1:0-2863 GCF_000671375.1 Centruroides sculpturatus | reverse complement strand
CGCACATGGTTATTAATTTGGCTTATTTTTTTATTTATTTAATTAAAAATAAATTTGTATTTTTTCAAAATTAAAATAATAATAATAATAAAATATGCACAGATTAACGCACAGAATGAGTTGCAAAATGCTGTCAAATTATTAAAATAAATTATTAATAATAATAATAATAATTGTTAAGATGATGAAGATTTGTATATAAGATTATTATTGTTAGGATTTAAAAATAAATAAATACTAAGAATTGTTATATAAAGAGCGACGTTGAAAGATCAAAATGTTGTTTGTTTGAGATTAATTCAGCTATATATATATATACATATATATAAAAATAATAATATAATACTTAATGAAATGTTGTTATATAGCTAGTATACTTCAGTGCCAAAATCAGAAGTTTAAAAAAATAAATAATTTCTTTAAATTTAATAATAATAAAAAATAACTAACTCTAAATATGTTATCAGAATATATTTAAATTTATTCATTTATAAAGCTTTCTGTAGTTTCTTTCCTGTGAATGCGAATATCTCGATGTTTGTTGTGCTGTATAAATGATGTTAAATAAATTTAATTGCTTTATAAAGGATTAAAATATAATTCTTCTTCTTCCTCTTACACGTTCCTTTTTAACCGGAGTAATTCTCTTATTTGTCTTCTGTACAGTCAAACCTCGATATATCGCCTGTTAAAACGGTTCTTCGCTATCTTCATAAAGTTTAAACGGAGTACTTACGAATGGATCTTCCTCTAAAATAGAGAACCTTTCATTATACGCGAATTACTACGACTTTTTCATCTCACAAATCACAAATTCGAACTTGTGAAGTATCTTTTATTCGAGGTGCTTCGGTTTAGCACCTCACTCGATTTTCAGAGTCAAAGAAATGGTGATGCTAAATTGAAGTTTGACCCTAATAATTAATTAATTTAATTAATTAAAAAATATACGATGTTTTAAACAATTGATCGTCTCGAAAAATCATTTTTCTTTTTCGATTATTTCGAAATTTTATTGAGTTATTATTATTAAATATGGAACGAGATCATTCATCTTGATGCAACATCACGTTTTTAGTGATTGAGTATTCTGCACTTCAAGGCAATTTTTATCGTCGATATTAGAACCGATATGAACAAATGCCAAGTCTTTAAAAGTACGGAGAATCATAATTACAGAAAATTAAACTTGATTTTTTTTTTATTTCTAGAATATATTTAAAAGCTATTTTAAGCAAGTAATTTCGAGTAATAAATAACCTTAAGTTATAGTCGAGTCGTGTGTTTAAAAAATGCCTTTTAATGCGTTCTTTTATAATCCCAAATTTATATGATTTATATTAAATTATTAAATATTTAAGTTGTTTTTTTTAAGAGAAGAAACCTTCTCCTGTAATGTCCTCTTTCCAACAAGATTCGTCATTCTTCGATAAATTAATTTTAATCAATTTCATTTAAATTTGTCAGTTACATAAACACATTTTATCATTAATTTCACTTTAATTATCGTTTACAACAATCAGAAATCAAATTAATCGGTTAAAGATAAGTTTAATCAAATTTCATTTTAAATCTGTCAGTTTCTTAAGCGTGTTCTTATCGTTATCAATTAAATTTGAATTTTAACAATAGAAATCACGTGATCGATTTCGTTTAAAAAATTACTACGCACGCGTAAAATCAAAATATATCAGCAAAGTTCAGCATCATTAATTCTCTGTTACGGGCTGAACATTATCACCGCTTCTTTCTCGAAACTATTATGAAGTATAAATATAGTAGAACTCTCATTTAACTAAGCCCTATTATAGGAATAGAAGTCTTAATGACTTTATGCCTCATATATCGATTAAGGAAAGCAATTATTTGTATGTATTAATAAAAAATCTCCATATTAAAAATAGTATATACAGTGTTAGAGAATGTTATAAAGTTTTCAATATCGATCATGTAATATCATTAAATTAATAAGCTAGATACTCAACACTTCAGCTTTAACTCTCTTACTATCGATCCGATTGACGTCATCGTTTATTACAAATATTCTAACCTTTTATTGAGATGGTCCTAACGATCATTTCCTTTCAAATCTTTCTCCTATTCAATGCACAGAGCTGTTTACCAACCATTAAGGTACACATTCTTCTCTCGCCATTGCCTTTTGACATGTTAAAAGCTGTGCAATTAATATTTTCATTGTGTTCTTGAAAAATTTACATGATTCTTTTATACCAAGAAAGGATTTTTGTACTTAAATTTTTCCTATATTTGATAGAATAAGACTTTTGAAATGCATTATTAGCTGTTTTTCTAAGCTAATTTAAATTATATTTTATAGATTTTAAACTGAATTATGAAGGATACATTTATGATTATTAATTAAATGCAAATAATACTAAATATATAGTATAGCTTATAATTTATTTTAACCGTATCTAAATTTATTGTAGCACATTTGGTAGTGTCTTCACGTTGTTTCACCCTTTATTGAAAATTAATTTCGCTTAAATTTTCCAGTTACTATTCTCAGAGTTAAAATTAACTACGTACAACGAGTTAATTGTAATTAACTTCAGTTACCTAAATATACTTCAATCATAATCAGTTTCATTTATTATTTTTTTCTTTTTATTGTAATCTATTTCGTTTTAATTACCGTATATAACATTTAAAATTTAAAATTAATCGATAATAAATAGATAATTTTAGTCAATTTCATCTAATGTTTCAGTTGCCTAAATATATTTTACCATTATCCAATTGTCATTTACGACATTTTGGAATTAAAATTTATCGCATACAAAGAACCTAATTGTAATCAATTTTACTTTAATTATCATTTACAACACGCGGAGTTAAAAAT
>NW_019386596.1:4152-29948 GCF_000671375.1 Centruroides sculpturatus | reverse complement strand
GTGGATAAAACCACTAAATACATGACTAATAACCACACCTGGTTTTCTTCGAACACCTAAATACGGCCAGTTTCTCATAGAAAATCCTCCAGATCGCCCACGCGTTATACAAATAAAGCAGTCACTTTATAGCTTCTAATCGTTAAAATATTAATACTTTCATTAATAGTTTTAATTTAAAAATAACAGTAGGCCCCCTATAACACTGTAGATAATTCCGTGTTATATGAATTCCGTGTTGTACGAGTCACTTAGATTTTACAAATACGTGAGTCGTTCACAGCTCGGCACACATATTTGTAAAATCTAAGTGACTCGTACAACACGGAATTCATATAACACGGAATTATCTACAGTGTTATAGGGGGAGGTCTACTGTAAATTAAAATTTACGTTATTTTTCAGAAAAATGATTTGTTTAATTCCATTTTTTCCAATTTTTTTTTATAAAAAACAATTTCTTTTCTTAAGATATTGTTGCAAAGACACACAATTTATCATTAAAGATGTTCACAGCCAAAATTGACGACAAATGACAAATTTGGCTGTAGTTTTCTGGAAAGGATCACTGTGACAAATAAAATTTCTCTAGTTTATTAAATACGTATCAAACTCTTTTCAATTCCTGGTTATATCATATAAAAATAAATAAATAAGAAAAAAAATCAGACAGTCCTTGAGCTTCTTCACGCTCTTTTCTTAAATCTTGTTTCCTCCCTTTTAAAATAAGAATGATTTATTTATAAGTTTTTACAATTTTAACGTGTTAAATTTTAAAATAATAAATTGGATTCGAAGTTTAGAATATTTATAAATTACAATTTTTTTCAATATCTTTTACAATAAATCTGTCGATACATATACCTGAATATATTAACTTTAATATAAGATATACTGTAATATTAAATATAAAAAACAAATTATTAATTTTAAAATGATTTACAACGGTTAATTATATTAAAAGGTTGACAGTTTCTAAACTATTAATATCAAAGATTGAGTTTAATTTACAAAAGAAAAATTATTTTAAGTACGACTTCATTAACTTCTATTTAATTAAAATATATATATGTTACTTCAATGAGATTCTGATTAAAATAAATATCGTTATCTCTATTATAGAATGAAAGTTTCCTTTTCTTAACACTTCATTAGTCAGTGTCAGCCATTTTAATAAATAGCTGCTACATTTTAAATTGTCCTTGGTTTTATCTTTATTTTAATAAATTTTAAACAAGTTTTCTACAATCGAACCTCTAATAATAGAGAGGTTGAGTCCGAAGTTTTCATCTCTAAAACGTGAACGTCGAACGTCAAGCGCCACTATCTTGTAAGTGGCGCTCGACGTTCGACGTTCACGTTTTAGATATGAAAACTTTGGCAGCAACCCGGCTATTCTCTTTGGTGTTCGTTCTTCAAAAGTTTAATTGTATTATATTTAATAAGTGTTCTAAGATGTACGAAGGTGTACTTCAATCTTTAATTATTTATTTAAAGAAAAACTAATCATTTTATATTTATTTCCTTTTCTTGATTCGATTTCAACGATATCATTTTAGTGCAAACTTGTCTCTAACTAAAAAGGAAATTTGGTCTTTCCACTTTTTTATGATGTTTTTCTATTACTTTCTCCTATAGTTTAGCACTTTAGATCCAATCTTTGTAGCCTCTAATCATCCACTTTTTCAAATTCTATTTTTAGAAATTTATAATAAATTTTATATACTTTAAAAATATATTTTAGACTTTCTCATAAATATATTCAGCACTTTACACATAATCTAATTATGCATCGTTTTTATAACCACATTTACTTTATTTCTATTATCTAAACGTATTCTTTTACTTTAAAATTTATATATTTATATGTTTTTTTTTTTTGATAATTTTCTGTGGAAAATATTCAGTAGAATTTGTATCATATTACTAATTTCAGTAATACTTATCATATTCAAGAATGTATTTCAGGAATACCTGAATTTCAAATATTTTATTCTATTTTTTGCATAATTCCATTTTAAATGTAAAGTTACACATTTTTATTGATTTCAATTTTATTATGCTTATCTTTAATTCATAGATCTATCACATATATTCGGTTTAAATAAATTAACAATAATTTATTTCATTTTAAAACTTAAAAAGATTATTTTTGCACCCATTTTTTATTGAATTATATTGATCGTCAATGCTACGAAGTGCCAGATTGGTGGCTAGTGGTTTTAGTCACTTGGCCGTTAGTGGCTAGTGGCTAAAACCAATAAACACTGGTAATTTTGTAGCGGGTTCGCACCTCAAACAGGCTTTCCCACGTGTTTTCCAGGTTTTATTTACCTGAACACCTAAATAGAAGCCAATTTCTCATAGAAGGTCTTTTTTGAGGTCCCCTCCTTTGCAGATTGTCCATGTATTGCATTCTTGTATTCCACCAAACCTAATCACTTCTATACAGTGTCGTGTATTTAACATAATACATTTAGAAGTCCTGTATTGACGCACATCTCTTGTATAATTTATTGCTGCGTTTATTGAGTAACCTTCTACATTATCTCTGGTTTTCATCACTACGCTTACGATCCTAAATCTTTCAACATGTCTGGGAATCAAGCATGATCGATGGCATTCTGTCATAATTGATCAATAATGGGAAAGTAAGCAAACTTTTTGCATTTTTTATTACCTTATTAAAGTATTAACAACATATTTACCCTGTTATTTATGTATTAGTTATTACTTCATGTATTAATTGCATATATTATGAAATTATTCGCATATAGTAATCATATATGTATTTTCTCACATATAAATTAAAATTATTGATAAAACATGATGACAAATCGTTCCTAATTAGTTTTTTCTTCATATGTCTTGATTGATCTATAGCCCACCAGTGCACGAAGCAGTTTACAGTGGTAGTAGGAAGCGGGTTCGAACCTCCCCAACGGGATGGTTATGTGGCGTTTTTTAGGTATCTTCACTTGTCTAGTACCCAAATTGTGGCTAGTTTCCCATAAAACTTTACATTGAAGGCAACCCTCTTTTACAGATTAATCATGTGTGACGTTGTAATATCACATCAATCCAAACTGATTGACCTCTAGACCTTGATATTCGATAAATTTGTTTACATTTTGAAGTTTAAAATCTAAAAATGAATTTATATAAAATTTAAAGATATTCAACGTAAATTCAACGTTCTTTACACATATATAAGTTAAAAGCATTTAATAAGACATTGCAATGAGGGTGCCACCGAAGATTGTGAATGTGCCACTAACTCAAAAACATTGAGAATCACTGACTTATTGTGAACTCTTTGATTAATTTTTATATTTTAATAGGACAAGGCCCTATTAAAATATAAAAAAATAAATGTTTTTTGAGACCTCGTCAATGCGAGGACCACCTCCAAATGGTTCTAACGAATCACCGGCATTCTATTATTATTTTATTCATTTTTTTTCCTTGTATAAAAATTACTTTTTTCTTAACATTTGACATCCAAGTAATGATTTTTCTCTACGTAAATTGATTATTGTATTTTTGTTACGAATTTCTCTTCACGTTTAACTTTGTATATTTGTTGTTTCGTTGGGCGCAATTTGTGGTATTTTACTTGAAATCTAAAAAGTTTATTTTTTTGACTTTGCTTTGTTTATTTGTACGAAATGGAAAATTTACTAAATCCAGAATAATGTAAATGGAAATAGTTGTTATTCAAGTGAAGTTCAGGGAAAAAATAGGTCAAGGAAAAAATTGATCCAATGTAAAAAGTTATCATTAATGTTAAATTTTATTGAACCGAAACGTTATTGATAATGATAAAGTATTTATATTATTATGAAATTATTAAATAACATAAAATTATTTTATTTAATTTTTGAATATTTTAATGTTATTAGAATGTTAATTAATTTAATAATATTACTAAAGTATTAAATACACAAATACTAATTTTATTCGATTAATTTCATTATAGTGTATTTTTAATTATTAATTATAATGTAAATTAAATTATATATATATACTAACTTTATATTGAAGCGATATAAATAAAACATTATATTTTAATGTAAAAGGATGCTATTTCTTAGAACGATTTCGATTAAATCGTGGTGAATGAGAGAACATTTTGAGGTCCATAACATTCTAATATTCTAGAATAAGAAAAGGAATATAAAATAAAAAATTTTCTTTAACTGTCTATGAATAACTTTTTTTATTTTTAAACACTTATTTGAGCTCCTTCCTTTGAAATAAAGACAATTAGAATATATGTTTTTGAGATAGGTGAGGACGTTGAGGTATGTATCTATAAAACTAAACGTTTAAGAAACAACTGTATAAAATCGTAGATTTTAAAATAATTTTGTTGTATTTTATAAGAAAAAATTTTGATTAACATATTTTAAATAAAGATTTGCAAGGTATTCTAAATCATACTTTAGTTATACAGGTTTAATTCTATCGTCACGCTATAACCTCAATCATAGCAGCAATAACAACAACATTATCGATATGGAAGTAATAATCGATCATAATAACTAACCAGAAAGTGACCACACATCTTCAAATTAACTACAAAGAAGAATAAGTGTAGATAATTGAGAACTCTCATCTGTTCTTTCCTTAAACATTACGAAGAAATCTTAATTGTATACGACTTAATTATTCTCTGTATTAAGTACTGCGTGCATAATTATTTCCCTTTGTCCATTTCTACTGAAAAGTATTTTATTGCTTACAATATTTACTTTCAGTTACTTTATTCCTTACTCTCTACTAAGTGGGTTAGTTAATTCTTAATTGTTAGCAATTCTTTTTAATAAGTCGAAACTATTTTTCTTCATTTTCAATTTAGTTTAATATTGATATTAATCAGTTTGTTGATCAGATTTATATTTGGATGAAGATATTCATACGTAAGAAATAATTTAAATGAATCTTTCCTTTAAATTTTGCATTTTTGATGTATCATCACATTATGATGTTATAGATTTATTCGTAAAATCGTATACGATTCAGTTAATTCTCTATAGAGAAGGTGAAGAACGTAAGAAAAGATTATTTTAAAATAAAAATCGATTCGGGTAGACTAAAAATTGATTGAAATTTTTCGAGATTATTTAAAGAACCTCCAAACAACAGCCACTGACAGGAACATGAAACACCAGCAAAAGTTATTGTGACATCGTTACAATGCTGCAATTTTTAATTTATTTAATTTAAAATATATGCTCTCGATCTCAATTTAGTAATGTCTTGCTCCTGTAAATCACACTTTTCCTGACGACAACGGAGTCATGCGGTCATCTACGTAACTCCGTTCTGGAACAATTTTCGAATTGAAATCATGTGATTTCCGGTCTAACCCGGAAGTTCATATTTAGTCAATCGAGGCCATCTATACATTAGCTTTTTATATCTAATCTCGACTTTTATCTATCTAAAAACATTCTCGAGATTAAGAAAAGACAGACAGACAAACACCGATAAAAGTGGGAATTTATAAGTCTAAATTGCAGCCCTATTATCTCTATACGGACGTGGCCGTTGTTTAAAGGTTTTTTGTGTGCAATTCTGTTTAAAAATGTACCTAAAATTCGCCGCTGTATAAAGGTGACAGTTATTAAATAGGTTGTACTGCATTTCATAACTGTTAATTTATTCTGAATAAATTTCTGAATAGCTATATAACTCTGAAATAACGTAACTATTCAAAAATCAACATTATTCATCATAAAATTCTGAGATTTGTAAAGTCAGTCGAACATCAATAATTTTTATTTTTTGAATTAAATATTGATTCTCTGCTTAAAAATTTGTATGACGGTTGTCAGCATCTATCAGATTTGTTGACGGCATTTTTTTAGACGTCTTATTTAAACATTTCCTTCCCGTTTGTACGTTTTAAATAGAAGAAAATAATAAATAAAATTATTTTTTGCTTACTTTTTTCTCTTGACCATTTTAATTTTTTACTTTCCCGGCCTTTATATAACAGGGAAAGTATGGCGATCGGTTAAAAATGATATCTTCCTCTCCAAGATTTTAAAATAAAAATTATTTTGGGGGTTTTGTCTTTATGAATGTTAGTATTTTTGAGGGAATTCCTTTGCCTTTTGTAGAAAATTTCTGAAATTTTGCATGGAGATTTGGGTATTGGGGGATTGATCTATTAAATTTTCGTGGTTAAAGGTGGAAAGAGTGAGGAAGAGAGGTCGTGTCATATCTCGAGTGGGAATAGGACTTAATGAAAAATTTTACGTTATTCGCATTTAAATATTTATTTTTAAATTCATTTCTATCCTTAAAATGAAGCTTTTTGCCATTTTATAACAATTAATGGCGCCGAATAAAATTTTAAATTTTTACCAGGAAAGTTAGGCAATTCGTTGCTGGATTTTTAAATATTTAATCAGTATTTAAATTTATTTTCGTTAAACTCGAGAGCTTCTTACTGTCAATCCCACTAGTGTCCGAGTGTATAAATTCAGTGAACATTGGTAGTTGGTCGCGGGTTCGAGCTTAACTAAAGGGATGGAGTGTTAGAGTTTTCCGGGTTTTATTCACGTATCTAACATCCGAATATGGGACAGTTTCCACTAAAAAGTCTTCTCGGGATTCATTCCACTTGGCAAATTGCCCATGTGTTGCGTTGCTTTATTTCATTTCAGCAATCTAAATAAGTCCTAATAATTTAGCTTATTGAGATCTACGGTATATACAGGGTGTTTTGCGAGATAATGGTTCTTCAAACGTATTGTTTCAGCTTTAGAAGAGGTTAACCTCTTCTAACCTGAAACGATGCTTTTAAAGGACTATATAACGGGGCAGTTTTGGGTACTCTAGGCCTACAGAACATGCCCCAGAATATGACGACTCGATTACATTGTAAGAACAAAACTTATTTCCAAAAAAAATACCTCTCTTAATTTTATTAATCATGCTTTTGCAGTATTTTTTAACAATAATTTATTACTATACAGAAATTTTAACACCGGTTAATGGCAGTGAAGTTGGGTAATTCAATAATTTATTACAATTACCCCACGTGTCATCATTTTATCTACTCATTCGATCGAATAGATTTTTGCACAAAATAACACACCAAATATTTTCCATATTTTTAACAATACTTTTTTTTTATATTTTAAATAAAAAGATTTTTATTAAAATCAGTCGATTTGTCGATCTCGTACGTAGAATTTATGTAAAATAGAATTTGATAAAATTGAGTAAAAATGATACCAGACAAAAGTTTATTGGGTACATTTTCAAATTCGTTTACATCCAATCTCATGAAATTCGAAATAAATTACCGAATGACAAAATTTGAATGAGTCTCTTCTTTCAGATATTAAACACGTCTTTAAAAATTCGAACAAAATCAATACTTTATCTAGAAAAGAATCGCATGATATGCAATTTATAAATTTTTATCTTTAAGTTAATTTTTTTTCCTTTTTTTTTAAATTTTTCTTCTTCTTCCTTATGAGAATTGAACTGATAATAGTTATAGGAAAGTTTTAAGAATTTTTTAAACTTTTTTTTTTTACTAAAACCCTGTAATTTTACAGCGAAGATTGATTACTTATATATTCTAAAATATAGTAATACTTTAACTTTTCAAATTTCTATCTTAATTTATACAACTTTTAAAGTTTTCTCCCCATTATCGGAGGTATCAGATTGAAGAACGAGATAACAAAGTATACATAAAGTATGCCACACTTTAAACTTTAAAATATTAAATTGCTTAAATAAACGATTAAATAATTGTTTAAATTAAATTTAAATCTTAAAAAATCGTGTATAAATTAACATTTTCTTTAGTTTAAATGAACAGGAAACTAAAATTGTCCTTTATTCGTTTTAATTTGTGGATTATTTGGCCATAAATTGTCCTGAAGACGAGGATGTTCTATAGATGAAAACTTTACTAAATTAATTATAACCTTAACAAATGTAATCCAATGATGTGAAATGCAAATTTAAAATTAATTCGCTAAGTTACACTTATATAATTTGTTAGGATTTATTATAGAAACTCTAAACAACGGCCAATTTCTGTGTTTCTTTCAGTGGCTGTTGTTCAGAGGTTTTAGTGCATTATTATTATGTTGGGTTTAGTGGGTTTTACTCGGTTCACACCGGTGGCTGTGTACTATGTCGGACCAGAGTCAAGGCATAGCAACCAAAACAAAACTAAAATTAAATAAGTGTGTCAGTGTCTGTATTCAGGAATTTCCTAACAATGTGGCATGTATTTAATATAGTGGCCTTCTGTAGTGTGATGTATGTATTTCTACTCAATTGTAATGTTCCCAGGCTTTTGTGTAGCGTGTGTGGTATCACACCTGTACAAGAGAGAACAACAGGTACAATAAGCACCCTATCCATCCTCCACAGATGCCTTATTTCCTGGGCAAGTTCTGTGTACTTGCTAATTTTTTCAGTGCATGTGTTTTGTACATTGTGAGTGTTTGGAATGGCTATGTCTATAATGTATGTGATTTTATTGTGTTTGTCATTATTATTATTAACCAAGAAAAAGACTCACAAATCTATTGAGATTCTTTGAATATTTGCAATTTAGATTTAAGTATTACAGAAATATTTTAATTTAGATCATATTAATCTTAGTTTCTGTTCTTATAATAAGTTGTAGCACACGAAATTTTCTATTTTTATCATCTTATTACCATAGAATGTATCGAACGATTTGTAATATTAATGAATTATCTCTTCTAACTCTAACGTGTTAATAAGGAATTTATAATTAATACGTCTGTATTATATATCTAACAGTTAGATATTATACAGGGTGTCCCAAAAGTTTTCCATACATACAAAAATAAAATATAACTTTATTCACAAAACATTAAAATGTCAGCATTAAGATTTGTGTCAGTGGATTGAAGGAGTAAGGCAACGGAACACGTGGGTAATCTGCCAAGTGTTAAGACACATGAAGAAAACCCAAACACTGCATAGTGGCCAGCCCATTGTTCAGGCACGAACCAATGATCAACTACCAGTGAGTCAAGTTCAAATATACTTCAGAGCCAGTTAAATTTAAAACTTAATGTATATTGAAAATAAACGTATGTACAGTTACAATTAAAGTTCACATATAAGAATTACAAACATTAGATATTAACAAAGTTCAAAGTAATCATCCACTGCAACAGGTCCGTCGGAAAAGCACCTTGCGACGTACAAATTCAAAGTCCACAACAATACAACAAGATGAGGCAATCTTCTAAAACAGCTTAGGCGAACTAAGGTCAGCGTGAGTTCACTTCCTATGTCCGAAGCAAAACTGATCTTCCCGCCAGAACTTCAATGCTTTTATAGGATTGAAACAGCATTGGATTCCACCAATCAGCATTTACCAGCTCTATAAGACGTCCGCCTATGGTCTGATGTCTTTTAACCAATGAGCGGTCGAGTCTTCAAAATNTGATTTTGTTATAGGGCTTTATACTATATGGTTTACGTATATAAACCACACTTTATATAAGTTCCAACTATCTCGAATTTTACAAACACGTTCATTAGTTACAGCCAAATTAATTAGGAAACGGAAGATTTGATTGATAATGAGATGCATGCATCTGTTGCTTTAAAGCTTCCGTTATAACCTGATATTTACAATGGTAATAACCACATTTATATAAACTATAATAAGATTTTTTTTTAAATTCTTTAAACGTATTTAACGTGCGTAAAAGTAGTTATAAATTTGTTTACATAAATTCTTTTTACGGCTTTCAGAAAAGAATTTGATTTCTTAAATCTTTACTTAGATTTTTATGCACGTGTATGACATGGTTTTAAGTTACGGAGTGAAGCTACTTATTTTTAAAATATTTAAAATAAATAAATTTTCTAAAGTTCACAGACAGACACACGCACATACTAAAATTTAATGCTACATAAAAAGAATAAAAGTAAAAAAAAATTGTATTTTAAAACCTTAAAAACTTACATTTTTACTGCGGTTTTACAAAGTTAATGCAAAAAGTTTTCGGTTGTTCTTCCTGAAAAATGCATAAAGTTAATATAAAAAAAATAGTAAATTTACTTAGAAATAAAATATTATTCCATTTAACGATTCAATAAACGAAAAGTTTTTTAAAGTAATAATAAAAAAATGACAAGTTTAAACCTTGTTTTTCCTTATTATTCTCTCGTTAAATGCTCATTTGCATAGATTAAGTGGTAAAATTCTAAAAAAATCTATGAAAGAAATAATATAAAATTTGTTTAGAAATAAATATATTATTTATGTAATTAATTAACTAATAAATATTTAAGAAAAAATTGTTTTAATATAAAAAACTAAAAAAATTTAAGCATACTTTTCCTTAAATTCCTGTCGTTTCTTTAGGTTAAAAGTGTTAAAAATTCGAATATAAAATTAATTTAGAAATAAAATATCATTCAGATAACTAATAAATATTTAGCAAACAGTAAATAACTTCATAAAAACACGCTTTTTAAGTAAAAAAAAATATATATATATATAAATTTAATTATAATTGCACTTCAATTTTCAGATTATAGGCATATATGTCTGTCCTTCCTTAATCTAGAGAACAGAATTATATATATATGTACAGTACGTCGAGAGCAGATATAGAAAGCTCAGGGGTAGGAGCATCGACTGACTGTATACGAACTTCCGGTCCAAATCGGAAGTGACGTTATTACAATTAAAATATTCCTACCACGTGATTTTTCTCTATTATTCTCTAGTAAACGATCCATTTTACCGGAAAATATACAAGAAAATTCGGAATATAAAACAAATTTCTTAAGTAATTTATATATAATAGAAGGATAAACATTTATTTGTAAGTACAGGCGTTGAAATTTAAACGACTTATCAAATTTAGAATGATTAAAACCAATATATATAGCCTATCATATTTTTAAGCTTTACGTTTAAATTCAAATTTAATTCGATATTTTCTTCTTCGCTTCCATCCATTGATTTATACGTAATTCATTAATTATTATTTTTATATGTTTTATATTTATTTATTTATAAACTCTTATTGAATGCCAATTATCTCTCTAAAGCCATTTCGCTCTCTACAAATTATACTTTTGTAAACATTGCTCTTTTTTATATCTATAAGGCGGTGACGTTTCTAGTTTCTACGCGGATTTTTATCTTGATGCATTAGTATTAAAGTTTTAATTTTATTGAAAACAGTACCTTTCGTCTATACAAAATAATTGCGGAGTGTTCATATATTTGTGCAAAGCATTATTTCCACTAAACTTCAATGAAGTGAAATGAAAGCAAGTCTTGTAATGATACACCATAGAAAATCCTTTTCTCTTTTAGAAAAAAGCTCCTAAAACTGCTCAAAAATGATTTTTATCTGATATTATATGTATATATATACATACATACATTAACTTTTATAGTTTTCCACAAGATATTTTAAATTGTTATAAATATACAGTACATAATTTTTTATATATATTCACAATTCATGTGATAAATAAGTCATAATTGTAGCATACTTAGGAATGTTATGAGTATTTAATCCTTAAAAACTATATACTAATCCTGAAATGTCATCTGATTTAATAAATATGAATATTACAGACAATAAAAAACTAGAATTTTTATATTTTATAAACTTTGTGAAATTGCTTTTAAATTTAAGCTAAAATTTGTATGTGTATTTATATTTTGAAATTAAAAATAGTATACAAGTTTTACGATATAAACTACATTAATTGGGTTGTAAACGCCTACACAACGTATCTCAAGAGTTGTAAGTCTATGCATTGTAAGTAATGTACTGTACTTTACACACTTCATACAAAATTAATGAAGTATAATATACTAAAATACATAAACATTTAAAATAAAAATTAAAATCTATTAAAAATTTTAATAAGTTTAACAGTATAAAACAGCTGGCATTATAAAATATATCGGTATAAACATGTATAAAAATCGTATAAAACTGTATAAAAACTATTTATATACGTAACAAAATCCCTAGACATAGACACATAAAGAAAAACCAGGAAACTCCACGTAACCTAATACCTAAATAGTAGCATGAAGAACCCCTTTTGGGAGATTAGGACCGTATTTTATGAAACCAAACCAGTTTTATACACGTTCATGCTGTAGATCTTATAAGTGATTTTATACTCTAAAATTCTATATATTTTTACATAATTATAGACTTTTTTTTTTTTAAATTCTAGATTAAACATAAATACGACTTTAATAAAAGATAATCATAGAAAATTTAAATTTAGATAGATTTAACATAATTTAAATTCGAATTATATTTCAAATATTCATAGAGCAGGGATACGTTTTCATGTTTTCTAGTTGACATCATCTATTACACTAGTAAGGCATTTCTCTATCTCGTGTAAACATATTCTCTTCAGATTTCACGTCAGAAAAGTTTATAGCCACCTCTTTAAACATTTATTCTTCCAACAACGCATGCTGTATGGTACATTGATTTTGTTATAGGGCTTTATACTATATGGTTTACGTATATAAACCACACTTTATATAAGTTCCAACTATTCGAATTTTACAAACACGTTCATTAGTTACAGCCAAATTAATTAGGAAACGGAAGATTTGATTGATAATGAGATGCATGCATCTGTTGCTTTAAAGCTTCCGTTATAACCTGATATTTACAATGGTAATAACCACATTTATATAAACTATAATAAGATTTTTTTTTAAATTCTTTAAACGTATTTAACGTGCGTAAAAGTAGTTATAAATTTGTTTACATAAATTCTTTTTACGGCTTTCAGAAAAGAATTTGATTTCTTAAATCTTTACTTAGATTTTTATGCACGTGTATGACAAATCAGCATTTACCAGCTCTATAAGACGTCCGCCNTAATTATAATTGCACTTCAATTTTCAGATTATAGGCATATATGTCTGTCCTTCCTTAATCTAGAGAACAGAATTATATATATATGTACAGTACGTCGAGAGCAGATATAGAAAGCTCAGGGGTAGGAGCATCGACTGACTGTATACGAACTTCCGGTCCAAATCGGAAGTGACGTTATTACAATTAAAATATTCCTACCACGTGATTTTTCTCTATTATTCTCTAGTAAACGATCCATTTTACCGGAAAATATACAAGAAAATTCGGAATATAAAACAAATTTCTTAAGTAATTTATATATAATAGAAGGATAAACATTTATTTGTAAGTACAGGCGTTGAAATTTAAACGACTTATCAAATTTAGAATGATTAAAACCCCAAAATTGAAGCTCAAATAAAAGAAAGCTTTGGTTGGCCTATCGATTGAAAGCTGTTAAATTTCAAAATAATCAAATAAATGTGTGAAACTTGGATTACTTAACCCATTTTTATTTGAATTAAATCCTTTATTATTCAACATAAAATGGTCTAACGTGAAAAATGCGTTTACAATTTTCCTTATTGTTTATGTTAAACATCAATATTTAAAATTTAGTGAAATTTAAAAAATAAAAATTAAATTAAATTTTATTTATTTATTTTTTAATTTTAATCAGATAAAAACTTTCGAATTTTTCAGTTTTCTCACTTTTTTTTTTAATTTGCATAAATTAAAACTTAGAATCTGCAACAGCTGATACTTCAAAACTTTATATTTCTAATGAAAAAATGTATCTAATTTTATTATTTAAATCGAAATTTCTCAACTGGTGGATTGCGATCTACGGAAACTGCTCAAGGAATAACGTCATGAGTTTTTCAATACGTTAAAATTAATTTTTTTTTTAAATCTCGTGACTTCCGGTCCAATTCGTACATAGCTAGTTGTAACCTCCGACCCCTAAGCTTTCTATATCCGGTCTCGATTTTCGTCTTCTAATTCCGTTCTCGAGATTAAAGAAGGAGGGACGGATAGACAGACAGACGTTTACAATTTGAAAAATTGCATATAAAAAATAAGTTTTTTGCTTTAAAAAATTACTTAAATAATTAATGATTTTAATTTTAATTTTATTCATTAGTGCTAATTAAGTTAGTAAGAAAATAAGTTCATTAATTTTTAGGATATATTTTTTTCCCCTTTAAAATTTTATTATTGATTTTTATAAAGTTACACTTTTAAGTCTTGTGTAATAGTTACGAACAGACAAACAAACCGATGCTAGAGAAGAAAGTTAAGAGAATATTTGGAAGATTAAACGACTACTTTAATAATTATTGGACTGCAATTTTCAAATGAAGACTTATACTCCCAATGTCGTCCGTCTGTTCGTATGTCAATCCGTCCTTCCTTAATCTCGAGAATGGAGTTAGATAGACGAAAATCGAGACCGGATATGGAATGCTTAAGGGTGGGGTCTCAATTAACTAAACACGAATGATAAAGAAATTATTTATTTACGAATTATTTAATTAATAAGCCCGAAACGAACGAGAAATTTGAACAAAAATTCGAATATCTTACGCTAAATTTGTAGTAATTTGATTAAATTATTTTACGAAAAGAATGGCGGAAGTCCTTACTAAATACTGTAAGAATATTTTAAAAATAAATCCACACTCAATAGTTTATTCGATGATTTCTAAACAAATAGATGAAGTTATAAATTTCGAGATAACAAAGGATATCCTTATTACAATCTTGTTCTCTCAATTTACGACGAGATACTTTAAACAAAGGAGACTCAATTCCCCGTAGTATTACGTGTAGACGTAAGGAATAGAGTACATTTTTTCAGCTAACGATAAATTGCATGAAATCTTCACTCGAGGACCACATTCAAAACAGTTTTGAGAACATTACGAGAGGGGAAAAGACACGCGTGTTACGCTTCGAACGACCAGATTGAAAAATTCGATCTCCTAACAAAACTCTATTTTCCAAGTGTATATTATAGAAGAAAATATATATAAAAATAAAATATAATACTTTATTTACATAATATAACAGCGGATTTTTTTTATCTCTTAATATTGTTTAACAATTGAAACAAGAGCGAAGAATCTTTCTCGATTCGGAAATCGAGTTGAAAACTTCACTAGATTTGTATATAAGCTTGTGTGTTAAGTATTAAATATTTAAAACACGGGGTAAAATATATATATATATAAATTTGTAAAGTGTTGCCGTTTCTACATTCGAATGTGATATTTTTTCGCGGGAGATTCAATGCCTCAGTATTAAACAAACACCCGAAACACCGGATGCACACGTCTGATATGCGAGAGGGATGCATTTTTGTATGTTTTTATACGATAAAATGCTACTCGTGTGAGCGACTGTACGCAAAGTGAGCAATTTGTCTTTGTATAAAGATATTTGAACCACTCTGTAGACTTAAAATTCAATTTCCTCGACAGAGAAAAACGTGTCTTAAAATCAATACTTTTAATTTTCTAAATTAAAATGTATTTTTTTAATTCTAAATAAAATGACTTTTGAATAAAATAAAAACGATATTTTATAAATAATCTAATTTACAGGATAATATTCTTGGAGTAAATCAATGAAAGACAATTAAATATGTAATTTTCACTGTGTTAAATGATTTTCTTATCATTTTTGATTATTTAAATAAGGAATAGAAGCAGAGACTCTTGTATAAGTTTGATTTCATAGCTTAAGGGCACTCACTCATCAACTTATATTCAGTTAATACAACGATTCCTTTTTAAACTTGTGCAAGCTAAACAAAAATTTCTTGTAACAAGAAGTAAATCGTGCTGTATCTAACCTCTTAACATTATGTCTTATTCAGCATTTTAAATCTATTTTACGTGTTAAAAACATAATAGCGCCTTGTTTTTTATTGATAAAAACATCAAAAAAATTAAATAAATAAAATTCAAAGTAATTTGCGATAAAAACCCTGTCTAAAACGGAACCCGAATGAAACGGAAACATGCCTAAAAATTCATCGAAACAAACGTTTAAAAACCTTTTTAAAACGGACACTTGACTAAATGGAAAAAGTTATGCGATACGGAGCGTATTCTTCTTTGAAAAAAACCTGTTAAAAACGGAAAAATTCTTCGAAACGGACCGATTTATCTATGTTTAAAAATCCTGTTTAAACCGAAAACTTGCTAAAACGGATAAAATTCTCCAAAATGGAGCGAATTATGTTTAAAGCAAAAACCTGTTCGAAGCAGGAAACCTGTCAAATCAAGAAAATTATTCGGTACTATGCGATCCGGCTTACACAGGTTTCATCATAAAAATCTAAAGAAAAAAAATTAGTTTTTCATTGTATTATTTAACAAGAAAAATACAAAATAATGTCACGGTTTGCTGATTTTCCAAAGGAAAAAAATTCATTGAAGGTGTTGAGAAATGAACTGTCTTTTCGTGTATTGTTATGCAATTTTTTTTTTGGTCGTCAAGATTTTTTAAGAAGAAATATGAGATCTTATTAATAAGAATTGTGAGTAAGAAGAAATATTATCCGTCTTATGACAAAAAGAATATTCTATATAATGAATAATATAATAGGTTTTCGTATGTTATGTATCATATAATCCTCGATAACTTCTCTTATTATTTTTTTATAAAGTAAAGAATTATTTTAATAAAATACTTTAAATTATATCCGTATTTTCTGTCCTTTTAAGTAAGATTAAATTAACTTTTAACAATTATAATTCGTTTCGTGTCTTCGGGGTTGGCCCGAAAGTCGGTTTACCGAGTTGTATATTATTAGAGCTTCTAACACGACTGTAGCATCAATGTATCTATGTTAACGAACTTTTGGACCGCCCTACACGTTAATTCGCACTTGCTAGCTTCAAATCGTCTTAATTTAAATACATTAAATATTCAGGAAGAATTTTATAAATTACGTATTAGAAAATCATCGATGCCATTCCTGAAAATTGCTATATTTAAGTAATTTTTTGACGTAATGTGCACCATTAATATTTTTTTTGCTCATAAATCAATTTAATTTAATGTAAATATTACACAATTTTTAATATTCGGAGCGTTTATCGTCGTACTTCAAGCATTTATTAAACTGGGTCGATTCNTGGACACACAATAGTTGGAATTCAGTTCATTCGTTACAAATATGAGCAAACATTTTATATTTAATAAAACAATTTTGATAAAATTTTAATCTTATACAGAATATAATGTATATATAATTATTATTTTTTTATTTCTCTCATTTATTTAAGAACTTATTGCAAAATAAAAAAGACAAGTATATTCTCTTATCTTTTAAAAAAGATAAACAGAAATTAATAGCAAAGCAAAATATAAAGCATGAAAATAATCATTTTTAACAAATATCACTGTGATGGAAGCAAAGCAAATTCTTAATTGCAATTAATTATAATAGATAAAAGGCTACCTAATTAATAATCTTCTCCTCTGCTTACAACCTCTTTGCAAGTAGGACGCAAGAGTATGGTATGTTCAAATTGTGCTGTGTAGGAGCCTTTAATATCACTGAGTGGAGGATAAGAGTCAACAATACCTTTGTCACAAAGATCTTTCAAAGCCATTAAGTATTTGGTTTGTCCAAGTCTATCCAACCATCTCCGACAGAAGGCTAATGTTCCGAAATGTTGATTAATCACATTTAACAACTGTTTAGATCTAGCCAACCTAAATAAAGAAAAACTTTAAATTAAATTAATTCTAACAAAATTATGAAATTAGTCAATAGCTTTGTATTAATTATAAAACAATGCGTTTAATATTCTTAATGAAAAATGAACAAGAATTAGAATTTCAGATTTAATTAATTATCAAGTGAAAACTTAAAGATAAATTTTCTTCTTCTTACTAACTCTTAAACTCTTATAACACAACATCAGCTTTGATTAATTTTTACTCGTTTTTTTATTATTAACAGTTCTATTGTAATTATTAATACAAACTTTATAAATATGTAATTTAATTCAAAAAAATTACGTGAACGGAGTTACATAGGTTACTTCGTTCTCGAGATTAACGAAGACCAGTAGAGACCAGATAAGAACAGATATATAAATATTAGGGGCCAGAAGTCCCGATTAAATACATACGAACTTCCGGTCTAAACCGGAAAGTCACGTAATTTCAATAATTTTCTATCGAACAAAGTTAATAGATGACCGGCATGACTCGATTGTTATCAGGAAAAGTATGATGTACAGGGGCAAGACATTACTAAAATCGAAAGCATATATTTTTAAATTAAAAATTGCAGCCTGGCATTGTGACGTGTCATAATAAATAATTGCTCGTTCTAGAAGCGAAAATGGAGTCGTTACTTTTTACGCTTCTAGTATATTTTCGGTATAATATATTATGCCCAGTGATGGTTTTCTTAATAGCTCTTATCCTAAAAGTGTTTTTCTTTGGCCACTCACACCCCGAAGGTATCCATTTCTATACGTTTAGTCAGTAAACTACACAAAAGTACAAGGCGTTAATTATCGTTTCCACTGTGGTTCCTTTGTGTGATTTCTCCTATTTCTCGTGCGAAATGTTTTCCTTTACACATTGCCTACAAGGTTATTTTCTAATCTTCTTCGGACAATTATTCTTCAACGTTTTCACTTCTCTTCCAACCTTTTTTTTCGGTTTGAAAAATATGCAGGGATATTGATTTTTTTGGTCTTAATATTTAAGCGTTTTGATTGACATAATTTATTTTGTGAAAGACATTAGCAGTTTTCCAATTATAGCTTCTATTTCTTTTCTAATATCTCCATCATTGTGAATGACACTTTCGAGATAAGAAAATTGTTCGACTTTTTACTACTTTCCCCATTATAAAGTGAATATTGTGTCATCATCTATGTCTTCTCTGTCTTTATCTTTCAACTGTTAATCCACCATTCGAGCAACGTCATTTAATTTTGGGAATGTAAAATAATATTTTTTAAAATTTTAAGGGAAAAATTATTATTATTATTTTTATTTTATGAAAAAATCACAATATGTCGTGCTATTTATCACCATACAATCTACAGTACACTTTGTGTTGTTACCCTTTATCACCTTACGGATGTTCATCCCTCTTGTGTACGTAAACATGCAAGAAATTTGAGTCATAAAAATTATTTTATATACTTTAAAATTGCATAAGAACATTTTAAAAATGGGCATTTAAATATTTAAATAGTTAATTTTATTATTAAAAATTTATAAATTATATATATATGTATATATATAAAATACATATAGTCAGGGTTGGATTTGCACATAACCTAAACAAACTGCAACTTAGGGTATCGTGTTATAAGTCTATAGTTTAGGGCCTCGCATTTTCACGTGTATTATTAATTGCTGATAGAGAAGGGCCTCTTAAACTTGTGGCATTAAGCTATAGCATATAAGTCCAGCCTTGTATATACTTGACATAGAGTTCATTGCAAACTTTTTTAAGGGAGAGGTCCTTTTTTAGATAGAAATTTACCCCAATTATTTTCTAGTAATTTTAGTTCTAATTATTTAATAGAAACGTACGTTTTCTATTTTTGTATTATATTTTTATCATTTCTGAAAATTTACTTTCGATTTATGTGGGAGTTGTGACTCTTAGAATGCAGTTCGTTTATTAAAATCTCAGCAAACTGTTGATTAAATATTCTCTGATAAATTTATAGGCATATTCTAGTGTATAAGCTTATACTCTACTCTAAAATATCTCTAAAAATTTGAATAAAAAATGATAAAATTAATATCAAAATACAGCAAGCAGTTGCATAACTTTCCCGGCAAAGAAAGGTAAAATTGTATGTAGCGCCATCTGTTATGAAATATTTTAAAAATTTCATATTAAAGAATTATTATAAATTGGCAAAAAGCTTAATTTTGAAAGTAGAGATGAGTTTTATAAAAAAAAAAAACTTAACGTGTAAAATCTTTCTTAAGTTCGATCCCATTCGAGATATGATACGTGACGCTCCTGTATCTCTCCATCCACTGGAGCTTTAACCTCCAAAATTTAATAGCGTCAATGCCACTAAAACATAAACTTCCTTGCAAAATTTCAGAAATTTTCGACAAAAGGCACAAGAGTTATTGAGCTTTAAACTGGGCGAAAAAAATCGTGCTCCACACTCATAGCCATACAAAAAGACTCTCGTACATACACTCGTACATACAGAAAAATAACCCGTATTCTTTTTTATTTCTCGACGTTTGAAGGTTCCCTAAATCCAAAATGTAAAAATTTTTGGTGAGAGGGGTCATGTTTTTTGACTGGTCGCCATACTTTCCCTCTGTTATATATAACAGCTAAAAAAATAAAAAAAAATTGCTTTTTTCTCATCTCTAGTCTTTAATAAAATTAATCATTTAAAACAGTAATATTATATTAATTCGATAATTTCATTAGTTATTTCATTAAACAAAATCATTGTTAATCAATTAATTCATCGCTCATCAAGCTGACTGAACTATNAACATCTTGTTCGCCGTTATGGATACAAATATTTTTCCCGATTATTTAGTTACAACATTTCTTTGGCTGGGTTACGTATCTTCTACAATCAATCCAATTATATACACTATATTTAATAGGACATTTAAACGGGCATTTTGGAAATTATTGACTTGTAATTGTCACAACACTCAAAGGGTGACCTCGTGCTAAGAATACATATATTATATATATACGTATATTTTCACTAACAATTGTTCAGATTTGTTATTAACTGGTTAACAGCATCTTGATCCGAAATCAGTTATTTTGAACCGAGAAAAGAATTTAATTAAGCTAATTGTAGAATTGCTAAGTAGCTTGTGTGTGTTTGCTTAAGATGCAATTAGCATTTTTTCATATTCCCCCACTATCAAAATCACTATCTTTTAGTAACATTAATGAATTTGCTGTAAGTTTCAAATTATAAAATATCCACCTATTTTCCTTGATGTTAATTTATTATTATAATTGCCTTTAAAATTTTTACTTCTAATTAAAAATGAATTTAAAAAGAAATTATATTTTATTCTTAGAAAGATTTTTATGCCAATATCTAATTTATAAAAAAAAAAGGAAAAAATAAAAGTTATTTTCTGTTCCATCGATCGGGTTTTTAAATTTATTCTACACCGGATTTTTCTAATAAAAAATATGGGTGGCTCAAAAGTCAGTTCACAATTAAGAGCATCCGGGAGTAATGTTACGATGAGTATTTAATAGTTTCTGTTATGTGCATCATCTCTGTATCCACAGAGAACGTGGCATGTCACATGCCCTCACGTGCCTCTCACGTGCCCAATCGTCTCTCACGTGTATTTTGGGGTTTGTAATGGCAAGTAAGCTGAAGCTGCTAGAGTTCTTGTCATTTTATGTTTTAAAAGTAATATATTTTGGCTGCATTTCATGTGCGATTATGACTCGAAGGTCTGACATTACGTTACCGTTGTTATACACATTCATTTACTATTTAGATTTAATTTCATGCTGCTACCGATCCGTTTGTTGATAGATTTCCCTACAGGCCAAGGCCTAGTGGGCATATTAGGAAATCTATTGATCCTTTATGAGGAAAACTCATATGAGAAACAAGCAAGGGGGTTTTAAGAAAAAAAAATTATCTCTCATAACATCTTCATATATCCATAATATCAAATCGAATAGAATTGCTTGAAACAAACTTAGTTAACTGATTTCTGGACCATTTTTTAATTTTAAAAATCACTTTCTTTTACGTAAAAACTAATAAATAAATAACACATCCACTATCCAGAAGATTAACAAATTCAGAAATTAATAAACACTTTCTTAATCTTAACTCTATTAAAAACGTTAATATTAAATTTTAATTCTTCAAAAATTTACGAGTAAAATCTGATATTTATACGTTAAAAATTACAATTTTTATACCCCATTCTCGGTCAAATCCCTATAATTATCCCATACTTTTCGTAGCTAAACGGAAAAAATAATATAGTAATAAAAATAAATCGCCTTACAGCATTTATGTCGTTAATGTCACTAATGACCAATATATCCTTCTTTATGAAAAGAAAATCGCATAAAAAAACTGATGTTTTCATGCTTACTTATTCATATATTTAAGGGAAAAAAAGGAAAAACGGGCATTAATGCCATTGATAACATCCAGATTGCCATCTTTGCCTTTAACTCTTCTCTTAAAACCGTAGAAGGAAGGGAAAAATTAGATGATAATTAATATATTTAAATATATATTTATTGGAAAAATGTTTACTTTGCTCTTAATTATCGCAGATTATTCGAATTATTCAATTAAATTAATTAAGTATATTAATTAGCATTAAAAATAATATTGATAGTGGATATTAATTTCATCGCCGTATAATTTAAAGAAAAATAATTTCATTTTTATGACTTAAAATTCAAATATTTAACAATTTAATTAAATTAGATTTATAATTTTAATTCGATTTTTTTAAAATTAATTCAAATTCAAATATAAAAATTATATTAAATAAATATTCGTATATACGAGAAAATATAAATAAATTCTTCGCTAAATACGTATTTTTACATATTATAACGATTTAAATAATGTAATTTATTATAAAAACCTGCTAAAATTGCTTATTATGGCGACAATAAAACGATTTATTACCTAAAAATTTTATTTTATGGCTTAAATAATTTAAAATATTACTTCTCTTCACCTTTAAAAAAAGTTATTTACATTCAAATCTTTGAAAAAAGGCTACTAAATTGCCGTTGTTTGAAGGTTATTTTGTAAGTATTTTAAAAAATGGCCGTCATTCACAGGTTGTACAGTAAGAGTAATTGTCAAAATAATTCTTTTCCTTCGGTTTTAATATAATAAATTTATTATATATTTTTATGTAAATATTTCAAAATTTTTTAAACAAATTATATCCATAAAAAATTTGTTTACTCGAAGTAAATTATTCATTGATATAAATAATATTAATTTTAATTAAATCTACGGAAAAAAACGTGTGAAATAATTAATATTTATTTTAAAGAAATGAAATATATGAAAGAAAATTAAATAAAAAATAATAAATTTTTGGAAGATTTTACTTTACAGGTATTGAATTTCATTTACTACTTTTGTGTTGTTACAATGCATTTCAATGCAGTTGTTAGATGAAATAATATACTTTTTACTATTTTCAGCTATATTAAATAAAATTTTATGCACTTTTACATATTAATTTTTTCTAATTTTTTCTTTTATTTTCAGGGCATTGGCCATTCGGTTGGCATTTATGTAACGTGTGGGTAGCATGCGACGTTTTGAGCTGCTCGTCTTCGATTCTGCACATGTGTTTTATATCATTAGGAAGATATTTAGGTATAAGAAACCCTTTAATTCAACGAAGAAGCTCTAAAAAAATGGTATTCACGAAAATTGCATTGGTATGGTTACTGGCCATGTTTATTACCAGTCCGATAATTGTGCTCTCTCTTATTGACAGAACAAACGTTCAAGCAACACCAAATGTATGTGTAATCAATAACCAGTTTTTCTTCGTCTTTGGCTCTTTGTTCGCTTTTTACATACCTATGTTTATAATGGTGACAACATATGTATTGACCGTGAGATTATTACAGAAAAAAGCCATGTCGTTAGCAGACAGAAAAGACGAATGTAGTAAAGCTGTACGTTTCAGTTCTTCTAATGGAGAAACTGGACGTCACGTCGATTTACGAGACTATTGTACGTCACAGAAATTTTTGCTAAGCCGTGAGCAATTCTCCAAAAAGAGTACAAGAGGTTCACAATACAAACCATCGGGTAAAATGATGAGAACTCAAGTAATGAACGAACAAAAAGCGAGTACAGTATTGGGAATTGTGTTCTTTACCTTTGTTGCTTGTTGGACGCCATTTTTTATTCTCAACATCTTGTTCGCCGTTATGGATACAAATATTTTTCCCGATTATTTAGTTACAACATTTCTTTGGCTGGGTTACGTATCTTCTACAATCAATCCAATTATATACACTATATTTAATAGGACATTTAAACGGGCATTTTGGAAATTATTGACTTGTAATTGTCACAACACTCAAAGGGTGACCTCGTGCTAAGAATACATATATTATATATACACGTATATTTTCACTAACAATTGTTCAGATTTGTTATTAACTGGTTAACAGCATCTTGATCCGAAATCAGTTATTTTGAACCGAGAAAAGAATTTAATTAAGCTAATTGTAGAATTGCTAAGTAGCTTGTGTGTGTTTGCTTAAGATGCAATTAGCATTTTTTCATATTCCCCCACTATCAAAATCACTATCTTTTAGTAACATTAATGAATTTGCTGTAAGTTTCAAATTATAAAATATCCACCTATTTTCCTTGATGTTAATTTATTATTATAATTGCCTTTAAAATTTTTACTTCTAATTAAAAATGAATTTAAAAAGAAATTATATTTTATTCTTAGAAAGATTTTTATGCCAATATCTAATTTATAAAAAAAAAACTTAACACACTTTTAAATATACGGCGTGGCCTAAAAGTCAAATAACCGTGTATATTGGCAATTAAATCAATTGTAATTTAAGTATTCGATAAGAAAAACCTTGAGAAAAGTTTGTAAACAATAAAATATTTGGCTTTTAGGCTGGTTAACTGACTTCTGGGCCACCCTTTATGTACAAATTATTTTGAAAAATTATTTTTAAAAAATAAATAAATAAATAGAAAAATTAATAAAATGGGAAATATATTCGAAAACAATTTAATAATATAATTCTATTACTATTTTTAAATTGTTTACTTTATAATTCCTTCTAAAAGCTTCCTAAATAAATGCATACAATTTACTGAAATATTCATAGAAAATATATAGAAAAGAATTATTATTTTTATATATATAGTCTATATTTTTTAAATTTATAACATAAAAAATTCATCATCAGCGATTTTTATAAACGGTAAAAATATTATTTTATTTATTAATATAATAGTTGATTTTGAAGAAAGTATAGGAAAAAAATAATAAAAAAAATAAATTTTTTTTCAGTTGCAAAATATCAAAGAAGTTTTCTAAAAAAAAACAATAATAAAAAATAAAATAAGAGAAAGGGAAGATATAACATTCAGTATATTACTTCCAGAAAAATTTTTCTTGTAGCCTAAAGAAACTTAACAATTTTCCTTTTATCTGTAGAGGAAAAAAAGAAAAAAAATGCTACAAGTCACTTTTTAATTATATATTTTACAACGTTTTACACGTTATTAAATTTGTTTCTTGTCAAATATATTTAATAAATGTATTATTTATTTTAAATCTTTTCAAAAATTCAAACATTAAAGAGTACTTTTTTGAAGTTCTTTTACAACTTAAAAGCCAAATGAACACAAATTGAAAAGACATAAAAGTGATTTAAGATGCCAAAATATTACTTTATAATAATAATAAAAATAGTGACAATTTTACTAAAAATTTATTTTTATTTTAAAATGTTTTACATTAAAAAAAAATCTGATAACTTTGAATACGGAAATTAAACGTAAAGATTTAAAATTTTACAACAGTTAAATCTGTGAACAACGGCCACTGATAATTACATTAAATAATGGTCGTTTTTTGGAGGTTATTTTGTATGAATTTTTTAAATATTGCCGCCGTTTAGAAGTGGTGTTTATAACGTTTATTTCTTTTTTTAAAATAAAAATGGAGTATATTTTTTATTTATTTTATTATTAAATACCATGGCTCTTAGTTGATAAATAATCTTTTCTTAAATCTCATTAAAAAGTCACTATTAATTTTCCAAAGTTAATTGCAATTTGATTAAATAAGAATATTATTTAATAATTTATGAAATCATTTTTTTATATTTATTTT
>NW_019386596.1:0-3735 GCF_000671375.1 Centruroides sculpturatus | reverse complement strand
TTAATTATATTGATCAATTTATTTAATTTTTTACTTAAAAACTGTAAGAAATTAAATGTTTTTGAAGGGATAAAAAAAATGGATAATAAAAATAATTTATACATAATAACATTATTATAAGAGTTAAAATAGAATAAGTAATATAAAAATTTAACTTGAATTATTTCTTTAGAAAATTTTATTTTGCTAAATTCAGTTGAAGGTTATTTAAATTGTAGTAAAGTAGAATTTCCTGATTAAATCATTTTACAAGATTTCAAATTTAAACTGCCGAACAGATTCTATCATTTTTTTCCCTCTTCTTCTACTTAATTTAAACTTTTAAATAAAAAGTTAAAGTTTGTAACTAAATGAATTCATGTGCACTGTAATTTTGTATCTTTCCAGTATTTTTTTTTGAAAATTCTTTTTAATTTTAAATTATATTTTTACTGTAAAATCCTTAAGTAATTCCAAGAGCCACTAAAAATATTAAATTATATTGTAAATATATACTTAATATTTAGAAAAAATAATCGAATTTAAATGAAAGAACAGGTTAAATAATTGCTAAATACTTTTTAGTTTACGTTTCAAAGGTTCATTAAACTGTATTATTAGGATGGAAAATTGACTCACGAGATTAATCTATAAATTAACTAATTTCCTATTTACCTACAACATCCAGAAGATTAAACAAAGATGCCAAATTTCTCTTGGTTTAACTAAACGAAAACTCGATTCTACTGCATAAAACATAAATTAATTGATGCATATTATTTTTTTTCTTATTTACTCTTTTATAATTAAATTAATCATTAGATTATTTCTTGTACAATGTACTCTTATAGTTTACATAGATCACACTTAAGTTATAAATCCATTTGTCTTTGTAGTATATTAAATATTTATCTTCGTTATTATCGGTTAATAATTTCTCTAAACAAATAAAAAATCTTACATTTTTAGCGAATATTTTTATTAATGATTGAACAAATTTATAAGAAGAGATAACTAATATTGATTAGTAATTTTCTGGCTTTTTTAATATATAAATTTATTAAAAACCGAACAATAAATTATACATTTAATTAATTTACAGGTAAATAATATTTTATAATTTCTATAAAAATTAAAATTTTTTTATGTTAAAATATCAATATTTTCATTTGAAAACGTATTTTTGAAATTAATAAAAACATAAACAGGATGTTCCAGTGGGGAACCATAGGGGTTATGTTGATCTTCATCTGTAAAAGAATAAACAAACATGGTGCGGGAACAAATTCAAGTTATTTTGATGGTGGGAACGTGCAATCAGCGTGAAATTGTCGAAAAGTTTAATAGGATACATCCAGAACTCCCACCAATCACACGCAGCGATCTGGATGTAGCCTGTTAAACTCTTCGACAACTTTACGGGTGACTGAATTCAGGGATGTATTAACTCATGGCTGGGCCCTTAGGCTTTCAGGTACTTCGGTCCCTCCAGCACTTTAATCTTTCAGCCCGCTATAGCTGATAGGTACTAGACCGCAATAGGTACTATTAATAATACGTACAGTAGGTACTAGCCCTATATCCGTTTCTAGGGTCTCCTGAAGGGACGACAGAATGATATCCTACAAACTAGATTCCTAGTGTCCACAAGGACCAGATTTAGCTTTATTCTTTCACAGGTAATAATCAACATAACTCCTATAGTTCCGGATCGTAGGAGTAATGAATATAATTTTTCTTATAAATTTAATAAAAATAAATATATTTCTACAATTTTAATAATAATAAAAAATTTAACAATTTATTCACAAGAAATAAATAATTTAAATATACTACTGTATTNTTAGATTTGTGTGCTTTACAATATTTAATGTATAAATATGCATATAACATTAATAAATTCATTTATTATTATTAAAGTTATAATTAAGAAAAATGAGATTTTAGATAGTAAAGTGAATAAAAAAAATTTAATTTTTTTAATGAATTAATTTAGTAAAGGCGATAAAAAATAATTGAAAATGAATTTATTTTCTTGTGATTATTGGCAAATTTCTTTATTTTCTTAAATAAAAAAATATTTTCTTTTTTAATTTTTAATAATAATGGCTTAAAAATAAGATTTTTGACAATTTTTTTTTATTATTATTTTTAATGGAAGTTTTGTAGAAGAATTTTTTAAAAACATAATAACCAATTTACTGATGAAAATATCAATATTTGATGCTCGCACTTTTCGATTTATTATTTAGAATTTTATTTTTTAAAAAATAAAGTAAAATTATTAGAAAAATTCGAGATTTAAATAATTTTAACATAAAATAAAAATTACACAATAGTTCATAATGGATATAAAATTTATTTACTTTTTAAATACATTCCTCTGAAGATTTAAAGTTTTAAAAAATAATTATATTTTTATAAATTATTTTTGAATGTAATTATAATTTTTGAATGATGTTTACACTGACTTTTTCTTTATATTATCCATTGAAACAAAGAATTATATTTTATAATATATCATTATGTGTGTGAATCCATCCGTTTGGCCTCTTTTGATCCATTGGGTCTCTTTCAAAATAGAATTCAATACAATATCTGGCTATGGCATTGCAGACAACTGTATAAAAAAACATTAATTCTTTTTTTAAATCTGAACTAGAATAGATTTATTTTATTTCTCTAGTAGCATCATAGTCCATATACTTTATATATAAATATACTTATTTTTTTACAGTTAAATAACAATGTGATTGCCTTTTTATAAATACTTTTTTTGCATTTTTTTCGAATAAAGTTGTAATAATTTAAAATGTAAACAAATCCTATTAGGAAAAAAAAGAATTGTATGCTTGTTTATAATAATAATAATTGCTCGGATTTTAAGCTTTTATATTTTATTTGGAAAATGTGTATATAAAATATAATAATGATTAATTAATTGTATAAAAATAAGTATATTTAGATATAAAAAATATGGACTGTTCTAGAGGTGCTTCTAGAGCAGATTTAGAGATGCTTCTACTGCAGTTATAGATATGATTCTAGAGTAGTTCGAGATATGCTTCTGGTGCAGTTTTAGATATGCTTCTAGAGCAGTTCTAGAGAATCTTCTAGATTTTCACACCCCTAGGATATTAGATATCGTTTTTCGAATGTGAGATGTCTGCAAGACAATTCGTTTTTTTTATTGTGAATCTCTAACCTAAACTTAACTGTTTTTACATTAAATTTAATTTAATATAAATTTTCTACTTTAATCTCTTAAGCTGGAACACAACCCTACCCACTTAAAAAAACTTAATAATTTTTTTCTTAGGGTACATTTTAAAGGTTGTAAGCTTCAGTAAAGGTTAAGAAAACTACTATTTTATAGAGGAATAACATTATAAAAGAGCCTGTATTTATATATATATATTTACTTTTTAAATACATTCCTCTGAAGATTTAAATTTTTAAAAAATAATTATATTTTTATAAATTATTTTTGAATGTAATTATAATTTTTGAATGATGTTTACACTGACTTTTTCTTTATATTATCCATTGAAACAAAGAATTATATTTTATAATATATCATTATGTGTGTGAATCCATCCGTTTGGCCTCTTTTGATCCATTGGGTCTCTTTCAAAATAGAATTCAATACAATATCTGGCTATGGCATTGCAGACAACTGTATAAAAAAACATTAATTCTTTTTTTAAATCTGAACTAGAATAGATTTATTTTATTTCTCTAGTAGCATCATAGTCC
>NW_019386595.1:0-32284 GCF_000671375.1 Centruroides sculpturatus | reverse complement strand
GCACTTTGCTGACAGAAACAAGAGAACTGAATGTTACTATTTTGGATACTTTGGGTAATCTTAGCATTAAACCAGAAGAAACAGCAGAGGTAAGTTTTAATAAATTGATATTGATTATACTCCAAGAAAATTTTTTACACAAACAACATTGATCAAAATTATATGTAGGTACACACTGTTAAATCTACAGAAAGTAAACCTTAATACCTTATAAAATACTTTATTCATATAATCAATGAAATAGTCATAGATTTCAAAGAAACTTCAGATTTTTTCCAGTTGATTTTGTCAAGATTAGTTGGACAGATGACATTGTAATAAGATATTAGCTTTGTTATGGAGGATTTATTGAATTTGAACATAATTTATATTCTCATAATATGGATTAGGTTCAAATCATGCTTTGGACAAGTGTTTTTTTTTTTAAATTCAAATTTTTTCATCATTAATCACTTAATTAATCTAGTTATTACCTAATAAATTTTGGCAATTTTTTCACATTTACTTAGCTTTTATTGTTTTGGTTTTTTTTGTTGTTGTTGTAATAGATTAATTTGATTGTTGGAAGTATAATTAACATGTTATCTGTTAATACTGCAATTGTATGTTCTGCCTAGTGATTGGATGATAGGTGTATTGCACAAGTGCATCTTTTACTGTTTTGAATTCAAATGCTCATTATTTTGTTATTATTTATTAGTGATCATTAAAACTTTTGTAGTACTTAGGAACAGCCTTGTAATTTTTTATTATTTTAATCTTTAGTTTTTGTATATATGACTTATTGTGGCTAATATTGATAATTAAAAAAGTATTTTTTACATTCTTGAAAATTGATGGATAAGATATGAGTGGATTCCTGGATGATTCAGGTGAATTTTTTTGTGATAAAGACTAGTTTTTTATTCAACCATGGTGATGATTAAAGTGTTGAAAATTAATTTTTTCTTTTTTTTGGAAGATGGTTGTAGTGAAGATGCTAGCAATATCTGTAGAAGTACTGGTAATTTAGTGTGGTTAAAAAGAATAAAAAAAGAATAAACAAAATGAATGAGATGCAGAGTTTGCTCTGACAATAGAAAATGAAAAAATATAATGCTTATTTCACTGTTTTAACATATACCATAAACAGCCCTACATAATTTTATATTGTAATAGTTTAATTAGAGATGATATACTGAGTTTTGCTTTTACAATTCAATCTCAAACTGATAGATACCTGCTCTACTGTGAGGCTCTGGACAGGTCCAAACCCTCACTAAAATTCGCATTAAAATAATTGTTTTAAAGAAAATAATATAGTAGTTAAAATTAGATTTTTATTTTATGAAAACGCGATGCTAACTTTTAAACAATAGAAGAATGTAAGTCCNCTGACAATAGAAAATGAAAAAATATAATGCTTATTTCACTGTTTTAACATATACCATAAACAGCCCTACATAATTTTATATTGTAATAGTTTAATTAGAGATGATATACTGAGTTTTGCTTTTACAATTCAATCTCAAACTGATAGATACCTGCTCTACTGTGAGGCTCTGGACAGGTCCAAACCCTCACTAAAATTCGCATTAAAATAATTGTTTTAAAGAAAATAATATAGTAGTTAAAATTAGATTTTTATTTTATGAAAACGCGATGCTAACTTTTAAACAATAGAAGAATGTAAGTCCATCGACCATTTCCGGTTGGAGATCGAATTAAACTTCGATTTTGATCTCTCCCGCGCCCCCAAAAGGTTTTGAATTGTCATCAGGTGACGAGGAGAGACTAATCGGAAAGGGGAATCTGAGAGAAAACGGATAAAACCCTGGAAATTCAAGGACGCGATGGCTTCTTCTCCCGAAAGTTCCAAGTGACAGATCTGTTGTTGTGTGTATGTATCACACCCATCTTCGTCTCCATCTCCCGACCTCGGATCGACATCTTTCCATCAATGGAAGTCAACCGCATCGTCCCAGAGCCGTTGAGACGTGATTGAATGGTTCATTCGCGAACAAGGGACACTCCTTCAGAATGGGACTATCTTGGAAAGGACAGGAAGACCCAGAGGCCGCAGCCGCCGCAGAACTTCCAAGATCACAGAAATCTTGTAAGCTTCTTTCGTGTTTAATAAACGGTTGTGTTGTTTGTAAACGAAGCATCTATCTCTGACTCAACTGCTTCCACATGTCGTTGATTGTTACCGCTCGGCAATCCAAACGGCAAGGGAGATGGTGACGATATATATCACATATTATCATTCGTCGTGTTTTTTTTAAATTTCTCCCCCCCTCGGTCCCACACTACAATTGTTTGTAATAAATGAAAGCCTGAAAGTTCATTAGTTTAAAGAACATCCACTTTGTTCACTAATCATTTAAATTCAAATAAAAAGAAATAAAAGTTTACAAATTGATTTATTTCCTCCTTTCACAAGGGGACCTTACGGTCTCAGAAATTCAGTTCGGGATGAGACTTTGCATGTTAGTAGTATACCTCAAGGATGTCCACCCAGAAGAATTGTAAAGTGTACTAGCCAGAAGATTCCGAGAAAAAGGGCTCTAAAGTTTTAAGCACAACTCATATACTGGTTGATTTTACATTATGGCAGCACAGCAAAATGACTGAGTCTGTAGCGAACTTGCTTGCTACACAGGTGATCTAGGTTTGATCCTACCTTTGGCTAACTTTTTTTTTAATTGTTTTAAAAATTATAACAACATTTAACTAAAGTTAATGAAATAAAGTTAATAAAATTATTTATGATTTAATTGATAATAATATTTTTAGGCCATTAACTTTATTTAAAAGTTGTTATCATTTTTAAAACAATTATAAAAAAAAAAGTTAGCCAAAAGTAGGATCGAACCTAGATCACCCACGTGGCAAGCAAGTTTGCTACAGACTCAGCCAATTTCTCTGTGCTGCCATAGTGTAAAATCAACCAGTATATGAGCTGCACTTAAAACTTTAGAGCCCTTTTTCTCAGAATATTTTGGCTAGTGCACTTTACAATTCTTCTGGGTGGACACCCTTGAGGTATACTACTAACCTGCAAAGTCTCATCCTGAACTGAATTTCCGAGACTGTAAGGTCCCCTTGTCAGATCTGAGGCCTAGGCAATTGTAATTGTTTAGTTTGCATAAGCCTGTGTCTGAATGCCTACCATAGCATACAATGTGAAGGATTCTTATCAAAAAATGAATTAATTCATTTTACAAACCAATAATCCAATCTTTTTTATGATATATCAGGGACATTCCAATATGCTGATATATTAGTTTCAGTTACATCTCTAATTTTAATTTGTCCTAAAAAGCATCATTATCTTTACTCAATCACTGTATGCACACAAGTGCATCATCAGTTTTTGTTAATGCTAAACACTTGTTTCCTAAAAATCAAAAAACATTCTAAAAATGAAATGATGTAGGAAGTAAAAGTTATTTTAAATAACAAGTATATTTACTTAAAATTCAAAATACACTGTCAAAAACATAGTTTAATTTGTTCATAGTTATTGTGTTTTGAAAAATGAAAATTATATAATAGTTATAAAAGGCAGTTTGAAAATATAAGAGAGTTTTAATTTTATCAGAAATGGTTTTGTTCTATATTTTGTGTAGGGAACCTTTGTTTCTTTAATAATATGCTGAAATATTTGATTTGAAAGCAATTATGTATGAATAATCTGATAATAATTGCAGGAACTCCCAAAATATGTTTTTTATTATATAAAATAGAACTTCTAAAGTTTTGCTATGTGCTATTGCTTTTAAGAAATGATAAATTCTGAAATTTAGATGATGATGATTGCCCACAAATTTCAGATCCACGTAAATAGCCCAGACTGTACATCACTGAGTTTTCAACAATGTTCTTATTTTAACTTTGCATGTAAGCTGTTGACATACGCTTGCTTCTAAATATGTATTGCCTTGTATATGTATCATAAGCTGCCTTTCAGAAGTTAAAATACAAATAGGAAAACAGAATATCTCAAAACAGTGATTAAATATTTTTAAATTGAAATTCATAAAAAGTGTAATATTTTATTAAATATTTAGTTATTAAAAATATAAAAACAAACCATTCTATATAATAAAGCTGAAAAACTGAATTCTGTCACAATATGCCAAAAACAGCCACTAGGATGCCCCTAGCTATTATTTAAATTAACAATAAATTCAGTATGTTGTTATACATTTTGGCTGTGTTTTAGTAGGGTACACCATGAGAAATTCGGTATATTATTATTTTTATTTGTAATAGGAATTTATTATTTATACCACAGAATGACACCACTGCTGCTAGAATGCCCACTAGGGGGTCTCCCAAGCTACTAAAATAGAAGGATTAGAAGTACAAAATAATCTTAATCTTTGTTGTTATTTTTTGCCCAGGCAATGCTGGGCTCATCTGCTGGTTCTATATATTAAAAAAAGTCTTAAGAAAATAACTTAAAGAGAGATTTACTGTCTGAAGAACAAGGCACACTTCAAGATGTGATGGATGTTTTTCTAGCCTTAATGCAGACTTTATATAATGATTTATATTATTGAGTGGAGCTTTTCATAAGTTGAAAGGTGTTTTGTCTGTGATTGAAGTTCAAAGCATCTGCATGACCATTAAACATGATTTTTTTGCAATTATGTACAACTTGGAAGGTCAATGTCATGATGAAGTCAGAATTTTGAAATTCACTCTATGGGATGAGATATTCGACGTCAAATTTCTCCGTGAAAACAGTATGGATGGGTTGCCAGTTGTAAGCTCATCACACACAATGTGTCAATCAAATTTATGATTGCTATTAATTACATTGATCTCTATGACAACTTTTTATTTTGATCTTCATAATGGGCATTTAACATGCATGATGTGACAAAATTACCTTTTGAAAACTTACACATGCAGCTGCAAGATACACATGTGCATGTTTTAACCAGTCTCTGGAGTCAGTAGACTGCTGACTATGCATATGGGTGTTTTAAACATTTCTTCACGTTTTGTCAACTATGACAATGGACATGCACATCCCCTCTACGCCTACAGATTTTAAACTGCTTTAGACAGAACATTATCATCATTTTTGTGTTTTTGTATCAAACCAAAATAGAAAAATCTATGCCACAGAGCTCAGTTTCCTTTTCCTAGAAAATACCTAGTTAATATAATTACCAGAAATGAGAAATATTTCATAACTGAGAATTTGGTCAATGGAAAAATGAATATTCAGGATATCTGAAAACTTATTAAAATTATAATGGNTGCTATGTGCTATTGCTTTTAAGAAATGATAAATTCTGAAATTTAGATGATGATGATTGCCCACAAATTTCAGATCCACGTAAATAGCCCAGACTGTACACTTTACATATAAAAAATTGCTCCTTTCTTATTTTATCACTATTTATATTTTTAAAAAAATTAATTTTAACATATATTTTTGTATCAGTTTTATATTTTAAGCTTTTAAATTTCATTACTTACATAATCAACAAAATTAAATAATTCATTTTAAACTAGTTTTGAATAAAGGAATTTTTCTAAGTCTAAAAATGAAGTTTAAACTTCCTGAATATATTGTTTTTGAAGATATATGCACATATACACAAACTTATATTTATTGTACATGTATATAGCATAACAAATTAATTAAAAAATATGTTTTATTTTTATGTTCCTAATATAATTAATTAGTCATTTTACTAATTCCACAGTATTAATCATATAATCTTAGATTTCTTGTAATCACATTAACTTTTAGGAAAAGTTACATTAACATAGCAAGATAGATCACTACTGTAATAGTTTATCCATTAGCATTTATTTACCTTCAGTAAATCTAGCACAAGTGCAATTTCTGCCACATTCCTTTCAGTGTTTACTCATGTCTCAATTAATCACGTATTCAAAATACTTTATTCTACTTTTTCATTACAATGTTGATAGTGTGTCATTTCATATAGTATTTTGTTATTGATTATCATGTAGAATATTAATTTTACATTATCTTTTTATTTTTACTATACTTTTGTCTAATTATTTACTGCTCTATCATACAGTACAAGGTATTTGGTTTAACAATTGTTTTCTGCATCCAAGTTAGAAAACAAAAAGAGTATATTTGTTTTATAATAATCAATAAAATGGAATCAAAATTATGTAAGTTTTTCAATCCTATTTTTCTGCATTTGATTTTCTCTGCCAAAATCTGACCTTTAAAGAAACAAAATCAACCAACAAATGTTGTTGTTATATTAAACTAATGTTATTCAGTTACTTTGTTTTTTGTATTTTTTTACTATGAATTTCAAAAGATTGTTTTTGACAGTATGACCATTTTCAGTAATTATTAATTAATTTTTTAAACAATAATTGTTGTCTTGGCTATTTTATTATTATTTATTAATTTTTATCGTATCCTAAAAATTTATTTGGCTAATTTAAAAACTTGTCTAATTGTATGTTTATTAGTTAATCAATGATAAAATCTAATAAAGTAATTATGTTGAAAAATTTTGTTTAATATAATTTCTTATAAATTTAAATTATATAATCATTTTTATGGAAATAATTATTTTCTAGCAATAGTTTTCTACATAATGTTTTGTAATTTTGGCTTGGCTTGTTAGCTAAGAACTGCATATTTAATGATTACAAAAAATTTATTGACAATAACACATTTGACTTAATGTTCTGTAATGAAAATGCTTCATTCATTTTCATTAGAGAACATTAAGTAAAATGTATTCTTATTATTTTTATTTGTCAGAATGACTATAAGCAGGATCATTTTAATCACTTGCAATTTTTGGTCCAATTTATTCAGAGGCATTATAGAAATAGAGATGTAGACCAAAAATAAACTGTGAGATGAGGTCTCTAAGAAAGCTAGGTTATGGCAGAATATACCCCTGTATTAATAGGACCCTGACTGGAAGTGGATCCTTTCTATAAATAGCAATGACAAGAAGCAGCTTACACTCTATAAAGTATCATTAATTGAATAGTAAGTCATAAAACAAACATTCCTTGAATGAAGCTTATTGCTTTGCAGCATGTATTTATTTAGTAGAGGAGAATGTGGTATTATGGAACACTGCGGGTATTATGGAACCACCCCATTTCGAACTGATAATAAAGGCAAACTGCAACGGAATGTGGCTGAACTGAACTAGGCAGACATCCATAGCAAGGGGAAAACCCGTTTTACTTTGGTTAAACAGTTGTCTGTATTTAATCAGCAAATTTGTTTTTTTCAAAATTCGCAAATTTTGAATGCTATGTGAATTTAATTATTTTTAAAATATAAATCGTATAGTTGTAGGTTCACTGGTGCATGTATTCCGTTCCAGAGACTTAGGGGTACATATTAATCTGTGTGATGTTCACGTTTTTTAAATTTTGGTCTTGACAGACATAAGTTAATTCAAGATGGTGATGCGTGAAATATGGAACCCATCGGTGCTTTTACAGTAATATGGAACTCGACTCCTCCGAATTTTCTATTTGCAAGCAGACATTCCTCCAGAGCAATTTGTGAAAAAGACACTAGGTAGAAAGCCAATTCTTCCCGAGAATATCGAAAAAGAGATGCTGGAATATATATTGTTGATGGAGGTCATATTTTTCTATTATAAAAGCATTTTTGCGATAAAATACATTGGAGTAAATAATTTGGTAATTATTTAACATTTTTTGTCCTTTCCTATTTGTTTTTGGCTACATTAAAGCATTTTTTTGAAAATATACGGTAAGGTTCCATATTACCACCTGATTTTCTCTAAGCCTACTTTCGGACTTTTTGTACAAAAGCCTTCAAAAACCATACTTATAATTACACTAGCGAAAAACCCAATTAGGAACATTTAGTTTACTAGTTACCAGTACTTTTCGCACAAAAAATGTGGGTGTAGTTATGATACCTTGTTTACAATTCACTAAAATGTAATTGGGGTTCCATAATACCACCTTCTCCTCTATATGTATATATGAGATGCAATCAAAAAGTTCTGAGACTAGATGTATAAAAAGAACAAAACAACTTTATTTAACTTTGACATTCATCACTAGCCACCACAAAATACACCATATTTTAAGTATATTCCACAAACACACTATATTTTGACAGAGCAAGTATACAAGATAAAACTATCCATTACAATAGACCAGATATTATTCTCATTGACAAAGTGCACAAAACTACCTATATTATTGACATTGCTATACTAAATTATATATAATCTACAAAATAGCTATACAGAAAAAATAAGTAAATATACTGAACTCAAGAAGTAAAATGTCTATTGAAAGTGAATAAAGTTCATACCATACCAATAGTTCTCTCTGCCACAGGAGTTATCCCACATTTGTTACATAAAAGCCTGAAGAAAATAGACATTCACTTAAATTTATATCTATCCTTACAAAAAGCTATCATTCTGGCAACTTGTCATATTGTCAGAAAATTTCTCCAAAACTGTTTAAAGCTTCATACTGGTCTTACAGGCTTGCCTTTTGAGCCCACCTGTGAGATTGATACTGGACACAATCCAAGAATGATAAACAATAAAAATAATAGTAGTAATAATAATAATAATAAGTTAATTTTATAATAATAAAATAATCCTGAAACAGATCACTTAAAATGTATCAAAAGATGCACAGTAAATATATTCACAATAGAATAAATGAAGGCCTCAAATTTATATAGATCTTTACAAAAAGCTACCATTCTGGCAACTTGTCATATTGTCAGAAAATTTCTCCAAACTGTATAAGATTTTGTACTAGTCTCACAGGTGGGTCTATGAGATTTGATAACCGAACACAATCTGAGAATGACACACAGTACAAAATATTATGTTGGGTTAGTAAGTTATACTCAGTTGACATTGATTGCTGTGAACTATGCCATACCAGAGTCAAGGCATAGCAACCAAACAAAACAAAAATGAAATAAGTGTGTCAATGTGTGTGTCTGTATTCAGGAATTTCCTAATAATATGGATGTATATTTTACCTGCTGTGAGATTTCTGTGATCAGCAAAACATGGATAAGTGCCTTCAAACTGAGTTTCATGCCAATTTGATCTTATTTTGCATACATTTATAGAATGAAAATACCTAAAACATATTTTTCAATTATTTAGAAATATTTAATATATATGTATATGAAAAAGCTAATTATTGTAATTTTATGTGGATAACCTATGACAGCATATAACTTATACCAGTGTAACCCCACATAAAATTGCAAGAATGGAAAAATAGCTTTGTATAACCCACCATACAGTAAACATCTGATCTTGCACAGCCACATGTAAGTAAGGGGTAAGGCAGCATCAAACCACTGACTGAGAAATGGGAATCTCTTTAGGGTGTGGCCGTCAGCCATGATATGATATATTCCCTATATTTTATAATGTATTAGTATTAGAGTTTCCTCTTTCTTTGTCTAAATCCTTCTAGAACTTTCTTTTCTCTAAACCCCTTTTGCCCTTGGGAGGATTACCCTCTTCGTAGAAATAAAGAACAAAGGAAAAGGGAGTGAGGCCCGGAAGCAAAACAGAGAGAAAGGGTAGGAGATGGAGTGGAGATCTCGAGTAGGTAGGAGGTAACATAGGTGCTCCTACAAGTAAGAAGTGATCTGAGACGAAGCGATCCGAAGAAAAAAAAGAAAAGGAGGACTGTAGATGAAAAGTCTACAAGTGAGAGGTGATCGAAGACGGGAAAGTACAGAGAGAGATCCTCTGGGGAAGACGACTCAATCCGAAGAAAAAGACTGTAGGCGAAAGGTCTACAAGTAAGAAGTGACCTAAGACCAAAAAAGTGCAGAGAGAGATCATCGAGGGAAGGCCTCTTAGTCCAAAGTGTTCTCCAACCAAGGGCTCATAGCAAGAAACCAGAGTATTTCTACTTCTTTCCTTGTCTATCTCTATATCCTCTATTCTTCCATTTTTAGTTATAAGTTAGTGTAAGTTAGCGTAAGTTAGTGTAAGTAATTACAGTCCTCGTCAGATTGTCACGTGGGTGCAAGATAACTGTTTTTTTTGAGGTGTACCATTGAGCGCCTGTATATGTATAAAATTCTGAAAATTGTAAAGTTGGGATCCAATAAACAAACCTGTTCAGTGAGAAAAATAATACTTTGTGTTAAGATTCTTTTTTTTGTACCATTTCGCTTGCGGGATCGTGTACCTCTCACTCTGAACACCACAAGGGAAACAGAAGGCTTTATGATTGCAATACAGGACCAAGTCATTAGTACAAGGGCTTACAGAAAACACATAATCAAAGATACCATGGGTGACACATGCAGAAAATGTCATGCTGCACAAGAAACTATACAACATATCACAGGCAGATTAAAAACTTGGCAAAAACAGGCTGTTTATACAGACATAAACAAGTAGTTAAAATAATTCACCAGTACCTAGCAAAAAAATATTCACTAGACACCACAAAAAACACCATATTATAAGTATATTCCACAAACTATCCTTGAGAATATAACATACAAACTATATTTTGACAGAACAATTAGAACAGATAAAACAATCCATCAAAATAGACCCTATATTATCCTCATTGACAGAGTGCACAAAACTACCTATATTGTTGACATTGCTATACTAAATACATATAATCTACAAATTATCGATAGCTATACAGAAAAAATAAGTAAATGTACAGAACTCTCTCAAGAAGTAAAACACCTACAGAAAATGAATAAAGTTCATACCATACCAATAGTTCTCTTTGTCACAGGAGTTAACCCACATTTGTTACATAAAAGTGTGAAGATAATAGACTGTGAAGATGTATAGCGCGGACAGGAAAACACAGACACGTTTTACCAATTAAACGAGTTTAATTTCGCGCTAACATTAATATATATACAGAATAAGTTCGGATTCCCGCTGTTATCTACAAATGTTCCAAAATCCCGAGCGATCAGATATATCAATATACCGGTAGTTACTTTTCCGATAACTACCTCCCGACAAAATTAGTTGCGCGCGTAAACTTAAACTAACTTAAAACTAAATTAAACTAAGGGATAGAAAAGATAGAAAGGGGAAATAAGAAGAATTAAAGGACAGAGGGTACCCAATTTTCCTGTTGGTTCTCCACAGTTCCTCGTCTCGGCTTCGNTTGAAATTTGTAATAAGATACACAATGCGGTTATAATAAAATATTGTGCAATTATTTTCATATAATTAAAATTAATGTGTATTTGTTTTTTAGAAAATACGAGGAAAGCGGCGCATCCACCGCTTCTTATGACGTCACGCCACTGTTGGACGGGATGGTTTTTTCCGGCAGGGAATTCCGAAAGGGAGAGAGTATTTTTTTTGTTTTTGCCGTCGGGTGATAGCAGCGAGAGCACGTATAGCTCTTAAGTGTACTTGTACGATTTGTTTTGTGAATAAATATTGTTACATTATTTTTTATTACATTATTATAGAACATTATTATAAATATTGTTACATTATTATAGAACACTATTTTTAAACTGTAAGACTAAATATCTGCATCCATAATTCCAGTATAATAAGTCCTGTTAATATATAGAATGTACCAGTATACAAAATAAAAAAATATTGTTACAGTTTAAAGGGTAGTCGTGGACCTTACGAAATCCTGTTTACCGCATTTTGTTAAGTGCAGTTGTGAGGCTCTGGACAGGTCCGAACCCTCACTAAAATTCGCGTTAAAATAAATGTTTTAGAGAAAAAATATATAGTACTTAGAAATAAATTTTTATTTTATGAAAACGCGACGCTAACTTTTAAACAATAGAAGAATGTAAGTCCATCGACCATTTCCGGTTGGAGATCGAATTAAACTTCGATTTTGATCTCTCCCGCGCCCCCAAAAGGTTTTGAATTGTCATCAGGTGACGAGGAGAGACTAATCGGAAAGGGGAATCTGAGAGAAAACGGATAAAACCCTGGAAATTCAAGGACGCGATGGCTTCTTCTCCCGAAAGTTCCAAGTGACAGATCTGTTGTTGTGTGTATGTATCACACCCATCTTCGTCTCCATCTCCCGACCTCGGATCGACATCTTTCCATCAATGGAAGTCAACCGCATCGTCCCAGAGCCGTTGAGACGTGATTGAATGGTTCATTCGCGAACAAGGGACACTCCTTCAGAATGGGACTATCTTGGAAAGGACAGGAAGACCCAGAGGCCGCAGCCGCCGCAGAACTTCCAAGATCACAGAAATCTTGTAAGCTTCTTTCGTGTTTAATAAACGGTTGTGTTGTTTGTAAACGAAGCATCTATCTCTGACTCAACTGCTTCCACATGTCGTTGATTGTTACCGCTCGGCAATCCAAACGGCAAGGGAGATGGTGACGATATATATCACATATTATCATTCGTCGTGTTTTTTTTAAATTTCTCCCCCCCTCGGTCCCACACTACAATTGTTTGTAATAAATGAAAGCCTGAAAGTTCATTAGTTTAAAGAACATCCACTTTGTTCACTAATCATTTAAATTCAAATAAAAAGAAATAAAAGTTTACAAATTGATTTATTTCCTCCTTTCACAAGGGGACCTTACGGTCTCAGAAATTCAGTTCGGGATGAGACTTTGCATGTTAGTAGTATACCTCAAGGATGTCCACCCAGAAGAATTGTAAAGTGTACTAGCCAGAAGATTCCGAGAAAAAGGGCTCTAAAGTTTTAAGCACAACTCATATACTGGTTGATTTTACATTATGGCAGCACAGCAAAATGACTGAGTCTGTAGCGAACTTGCTTGCTACACAGGTGATCTAGGTTTGATCCTACCTTTGGCTAACTTTTTTTTTAATTGTTTTAAAAATTATAACAACATTTAACTAAAGTTAATGAAATAAAGTTAATAAAATTATTTATGGTTTAATTGGTAATATTTTTAGGTCTTAACTAAAGTTAATGACCTAAAAATATTACCAATTAAATCATAAATAATTTTATTTTATTTATGAAATGACTGTTACAGCTAATTAAAATGTGAATTAACGATATAAAGATGATATTTTATTTTTAAAAAGTTGAATAATTTCAAATGAATTTTTAATGGAGGTAAATTAAAACCTTAATTACTATTGTCATTAAAAAGTTATTACAAATTTTAAGATATTATAAGCTGTGGAGAGGTTAAAAATATTTGTTGTAAATTTGAGGAACTGGTGTTGATTATTATTAATATTTATGATTTAATTGATAATAATATTTTTAGGCCATTAACTTTATTTAAAAGTTGTTATCATTTTTAAAACAATTATAAAAAAAAAAGTTAGCCAAAAGTAGGATCGAACCTAGATCACCCACGTGGCAAGCAAGTTTGCTACAGACTCAGCCAATTTCTCTGTGCTGCCATAGTGTAAAATCAACCAGTATATGAGCTGCACTTAAAACTTTAGAGCCCTTTTTCTCAGAATATTTTGGCTAGTGCACTTTACAATTCTTCTGGGTGGACACCCTTGAGGTATACTACTAACCTGCAAAGTCTCATCCTGAACTGAATTTCCGAGACTGTAAGGTCCCCTTGTCAGATCTGAGGCCTAGGCAATTGTAATTGTTTAGTTTGCATAAGCCTGTGTCTGAATGCCTACCATAGCATACAATGTGAAGGATTCTTATCAAAAAATGAATTAATTCATTTTACAAACCAATAATCCAATCTTTTTTATGATATATCAGGGACATTCCAATATGCTGATATATTAGTTTCAGTTACATCTCTAATTTTAATTTGTCCTAAAAAGCATCATTATCTTTACTCAATCACTGTATGCACACAAGTGCATCATCAGTTTTTGTTAATGCTAAACACTTGTTTCCTAAAAATCAAAAAACATTCTAAAAATGAAATGATGTAGGAAGTAAAAGTTATTTTAAATAACAAGTATATTTACTTAAAATTCAAAATACACTGTCAAAAACATAGTTTAATTTGTTCATAGTTATTGTGTTTTGAAAAATGAAAATTATATAATAGTTATAAAAGGCAGTTTGAAAATATAAGAGAGTTTTAATTTTATCAGAAATGGTTTTGTTCTATATTTTGTGTAGGGAACCTTTGTTTCTTTAATAATATGCTGAAATATTTGATTTGAAAGCAATTATGTATGAATAATCTGATAATAATTGCAGGAACTCCCAAAATATGTTTTTTATTATATAAAATAGAACTTCTAAAGTTTTGCTATGTGCTATTGCTTTTAAGAAATGATAAATTCTGAAATTTAGATGATGATGATTGCCCACAAATTTCAGATCCACGTAAATAGCCCAGACTGTACATCACTGAGTTTTCAACAATGTTCTTATTTTAACTTTGCATGTAAGCTGTTGACATACGCTTGCTTCTAAATATGTATTGCCTTGTATATGTATCATAAGCTGCCTTTCAGAAGTTAAAATACAAATAGGAAAACAGAATATCTCAAAACAGTGATTAAATATTTTTAAATTGAAATTCATAAAAAGTGTAATATTTTATTAAATATTTAGTTATTAAAAATATAAAAACAAACCATTCTATATAATAAAGCTGAAAAACTGAATTCTGTCACAATATGCCAAAAACAGCCACTAGGATGCCCCTAGCTATTATTTAAATTAACAATAAATTCAGTATGTTGTTATACATTTTGGCTGTGTTTTAGTAGGGTACACCATGAGAAATTCGGTATATTATTATTTTTATTTGTAATAGGAATTTATTATTTATACCACAGAATGACACCACTGCTGCTAGAATGCCCACTAGGGGGTCTCCCAAGCTACTAAAATAGAAGGATTAGAAGTACAAAATAATCTTAATCTTTGTTGTTATTTTTTGCCCAGGCAATGCTGGGCTCATCTGCTGGTTCTATATATTAAAAAAAGTCTTAAGAAAATAACTTAAAGAGAGATTTACTGTCTGAAGAACAAGGCACACTTCAAGATGTGATGGATGTTTTTCTAGCCTTAATGCAGACTTTATATAATGATTTATATTATTGAGTGGAGCTTTTCATAAGTTGAAAGGTGTTTTGTCTGTGATTGAAGTTCAAAGCATCTGCATGACCATTAAACATGATTTTTTTGCAATTATGTACAACTTGGAAGGTCAATGTCATGATGAAGTCAGAATTTTGAAATTCACTCTATGGGATGAGATATTCGACGTCAAATTTCTCCGTGAAAACAGTATGGATGGGTTGCCAGTTGTAAGCTCATCACACACAATGTGTCAATCAAATTTATGATTGCTATTAATTACATTGATCTCTATGACAACTTTTTATTTTGATCTTCATAATGGGCATTTAACATGCATGATGTGACAAAATTACCTTTTGAAAACTTACACATGCAGCTGCAAGATACACATGTGCATGTTTTAACCAGTCTCTGGAGTCAGTAGACTGCTGACTATGCATATGGGTGTTTTAAACATTTCTTCACGTTTTGTCAACTATGACAATGGACATGCACATCCCCTCTACGCCTACAGATTTTAAACTGCTTTAGACAGAACATTATCATCATTTTTGTGTTTTTGTATCAAACCAAAATAGAAAAATCTATGCCACAGAGCTCAGTTTCCTTTTCCTAGAAAATACCTAGTTAATATAATTACCAGAAATGAGAAATATTTCATAACTGAGAATTTGGTCAATGGAAAAATGAATATTCAGGATATCTGAAAACTTATTAAAATTATAATGGGTATTTTTTTTTGAAAATATTAAAAGTTTATTAAATATTAAACTAGGGATGTAATATATTACTAGGGATATATTATATCACTAGTCTAATAGTCTAATAGTCAATTTTATAATTTGTTATTAAAAGGATTCCAAAATTTTTAATCTGATATCATTTTAAACTTAATATTTTACAGCATTTTGTTTATAAAAAAAACTGTTTGCAAAGAGTTAAATTAAATTTAATATTTGTACAATTAAATTATTGGAACTAGGGTAAAACTGTGTAATAAATTGTATATTAATTATTAAGTTAGGCGTTTTAATGCAATTTAAACATAAAATAACTTAGAAATTACTTTAATTATTCTTAAGATATTATTAAAAAAATTGTGTTTAAAAGTTTATTTTTCTTTTAAAGATTAGACAAGTAGTTATCAAAACTCTTCCATCAGCTGATATTCAAGATCTTCCAATAATTACAAAGTTTATTTTACAAAGCATTGATGCTCAAGATGCTGCAGATGTAAATATTTTATACTACGAGTTAATTAGTATTATAATAGTTTAAATTCATATTAATATTCACTTAATTTAATATAGACCATATCAGAATTGCGCCATAATCTAGATTTTGCAAGTCTTCAACCAATATTGTCGTCATTTCCAAAATCACGATCAAGGTATATATTCTAAAATCTTGAATTAGAAAATAAATATTTTATTTTAAAAACATATAAATTTTGCAAGTTTGGACTTTGTACTTTTGGATGCAATTCGCTCTTCACTCAGATTTCAGAAGTTTATTAGTGATGCATGGATAAAAGTAAGTTTGTAAATAAAGTATTAGATAGTTATTTTGTTGAAATGATTATTTTAAATTTCTTTAGGTAATTAACAATTTAAATGAAACAGAAAAATATAAGGTAAAATGTATTTTCTACTAAAACCAAATTTTATTATAGTTACTTATTTGATTTGTGTTTTATAAGGTTTTAGATTTTTTAGTGCTTTTGGTATTGCATTCATTAGCAATTCATAGAAAGCCTATTGAAAGTTTAATGAGAAACAAAATTAGAGCTGGTCTTTTTACTGAAGCCTTATTAGATGCATCCTTTGTCTATACTTCTGTGAGTATTTTCTTTTCTTTTTTTTTAATTAAAGTTACAGATTATTTTGTTACATTTACATATATTTTTTCTTATTATTTAGGCTATTAGAGAATATCTTGGATCATTATTAATTCTTGCAGAGACATTTATAAGAAGTAATGATATAACTGTATCTCAGTTTGGATCTTCTTTGTATCAAAAAGCTTTTGTTTCTTTTGATACTTATTGCAAACAGGTAAGATAATATAAATGTCATAAATTTAAAGTGAACTAAATCCTTAGTATTAATTTCTTATAAATTTTCAGGAAGTCGTTGGTAATTTAGTCAGTCATGTTGGTAGTGGAACAGCTAATGAAATTAATGTTTCACTTGACACACTTGTATATTTAGTTAAAGAATATACTGAAGATATGTCATCATTTGGGTGTTTTATAAAAGTATTTATGAAACATTCTTTCTTTCTTTGATTGATAATATCAATTTAAAATTAATTATCTTTCATTTTAATAGAGTATTTTGGATTATCTATGTAATCTCACATTGCAACAAATAAGAAAAGTTTACACAATACTTAGTATATTAGCTTATCAAGGAAATCAAGATGGAATGTTTCTTCAAGTAAGAAGGATTTACATAATAATTTATTGATTACCCATTTCATAAATGTTTATTTTTTTGAATGTAATATGAAATCTGAAATGGCAAATTGTTTATTTAAATAACCTTAATTGAATTAAAATTAAATAATGTTCTACTAAAGAATGCTACATTCTCTTATTTGAAACTTACATGAACAGTAACATCTGTTGTTTATGATATTACTATATTTTAATTAAGAAAAATAATATATTATAAAGGAAATTTTCTAAATAAAAGTTTTAAGTAAAAAAATAGTGAATGCAATTTATTGGTTGCAAAAATTGGATGACTTCAACTACAAGAATTAAATGAATAATAAAATAGAAAATTAAGTTTAAAAAATTCTAAAAAAGAAACATATTTTTAAAAAATTTTAAGGTTTAGATTCATGAATTAAGAGAATATTTGAGTATCACTATATGAGAATGCATAACACAATAACTCAAACTCCTTACCAGTTATGTAAATAAATTAATAAATTTCTCAAATGCAATTTGTGGAAACCTAAATTAAAGATGCTGTTTTTGGATAACAATAGCAACAGCAGAAAAATTGTTAATCTTCAAAAGGAACTTATCACAGAGTAATTAACATGTGTGGTTCTGTGTCACTATTTGAAGCATGAAGATGGCTTGGATCAGTAAAATGTGACATCTGATTTCTGTATATGGGAGATTAGTTTTGATTATACCATATTGATACCCTACACCAGAAGTGGTGAACCTATGGCATGCGTGCCCAAAGTGGCACGTCGAAGAAATCATCTGGCACGTAACGTATTATAGGATATCGGTTTATCACCTTTTTTAATCAGGTTCTTTACATTTACTCTAATTACAGCATATTATTTTATTTATTTAAATATAGTTTTATAAAACTCTTTTTGCTCTGTGGGCACTAAGAGGGCTTTTTTATTTAGCTAACTCCAAATGGAACAGTTAGATCACCACCTGAAAATTTTCTGGGGTTTTGATCTTGGGTCTACAAGAGTGATAAGCTACCATTTTGACCACTCGGCCATTCCGCCAAATTTAAATATAGTTACTAGAAGTCTAAAACTTCTGCATGCATAATCATTTTTAAATAAAAGTATGCTTGATGTGCTTACTATGTGGCATGCAGACTCAAAAAGGTTTGCCATCCCTGTCATAGATCATTTCAGTTCTAGCTAACGGTAATCTGTAATATGTTTGGGATCAACTTTTACTGCATGATAGATATAACTAAAAAATTTGAAATAAAAAGCTTGAGCTTGTCATACATATCATTTTTATGGTAGTTAAAATGTGTTTAACAGATAAAATACAATTGCATAATGCATATGCTGATCTTCATCTATCAAAACTGTAAGTGACATGTTCTATGCTATGTGTAATTATGTTAAGACAATGTATTGGACCTGCAGTAGTTAGATAACCATTGTTTCATGGAATTTATTACTGGACTGTTTACCAAAACCTTTGTTAATAAATTAATGAAATAGAGAATACACATTTTAAAACATAGAATTAATTTCTAAAAGATTGCTAAAAGTCACATTCCAACATGAAAGTAACACCAAAATTATTTTTATTAATTAATACAACCTGAAATACTTTTGTATATAAAGATTATCTGAGAGTTTTTTAATTATTTTTATGAATTTTAATCTTTTCTCATTCTACAATTTATTTTGTTAACATGCTGTCTCAAAGCTTCATCCATAATTTCGTAAATACTCACACAGCCTTTTATTGTTTGATCCATTAATTTATTCTGTAAATCAATATGCAATCGCCCAAAAGATTCTGCCAAAACAATCTCTTCAGTTTTTGGGAGAATGGCTATAATTAATGTAGGTGTTCCAAAACTTTCTTCTTGATAATTGATGTCAACAATAGGTTTATCATTAATGAGTCCTCCTGAGCAGGAGCAAACATAATCTTTCAAAGGAATTCCAGCATCAGCTAGAGCTAATGTACCAGCATTAACACAGGCACTATAGTTACCACCATCAGCTTGAAGAACCTGAATGAATTTAAATTTTAAAAAATTTGAGTTTATTTTTACTNTTCTTTACATTTACTCTAATTACAGCATATTATTTTATTTATTTAAATATAGTTTTATAAAACTCTTTTTGCCCTGTGGGCACTAAGAAGGCTTTTTTATTTAGCAAATTCCAAATGGAACAGTCAGATGGTGAAGAATGGATCACCACCTGAAAATTTTCTGGGGTTTTGATCTTGGGTTCACAAGAGCAATAACCTACCACTTTGACTGCTCGGTCATTCCGCCAAATTTAAATATAGTTACTAGAAGTCTAAAACTTCTACACGCATAATCATTTTTAAAGAAAAGTATGCTTAATATGCTTACTATGTGGCACGCAGACTCAAAAAGGTTTGCCATCCCTGCTCTACATCATGTGACCTCTGTTCCTGATGATGATGGTGCTCAATCAAACATTAAATTCTCAAGGTTTAAAATTATTCAAGTTCTTGATGACTGAAGCTAGCTTGTTAGTCAAAAACATTATCATCATTAATTTATTTTTCTTAGACTGCAAGTAAGCAATCATTTTATTTATGAAAATCATTATATATTGTTTAGCTTTTTAATCATGATAAACTATTTTCATTTAAATGAAATTATATATTAATAAATATATCTTAGCTTTTTATATTGAAGTTTTGAAAAAGTAATTTGTTATCTATTTTCCTCTGAATATTTTTATCCATTGACAAATTAAATTTTGTTGTTACTGCTGATATTTTCTAATTTGTATGATGTTTATGAATTGTTTTTAAAAACAATTTAGTATCTAAAGTTCTACATTATTACAATAATATGTTTCTGGGGACTGTCATATTCATATATATTTCTAATGAATAAAATCCAAATACAATATTGATTATATTTCCAAAATTTTTCAAAACAGCAAATTTAATAAAACTTTTCTTTGACAATCTATGATTTTTAGTTAGTAGAAAAATTGAGTATATTACATGGCTTAGCAGTATAGAAATATGTATACAAAGATTTTCATAAATTTAATTGATACTACTATGACTATCTTCCATTTTATATCTTCATCTTTAACATGAGATTACTTTTTTATGGAATAAGAATTCCATAAAAAATAAGAGCATAATTTATTATAGCAATATCATGATTACTTTCAAAATTCTTAGAATTAGAATTTTTTTCTTTAGTATTTATTGTGTACTATAATCAAGACGTTTTTTACTTTGTTATTCTTTGTTTTCTATGTACATAAAGTTATAACTTATTTCATGTTGGAAAACTTTCATATTTATAAAACTAGTCTGTAGAAACTAATAATCCTATTAAAGTTAAATTTACCTTTTCCTCAAAATTAATAATAATTTTCCTGCAGATCTTTTTAACTCCAACTCAAACTATTTTTGAATTTATTTTTAGTGAGTGAGTATTATTTGGTATCAGTGCCATAACTAGGGTGGTGCCCAGACACAGGGCACAGACCCTGGGGGGTGCTGCCCTGTGCCTGGAATGACCTGGACCAAGTTTTGGGTCATGCATTCCCCAAAAATTGGTCCTTGTGTTTGACAAAAGAAAGACACATTGCTGCCAATCCAAAGAAAAAATAACTATCTAGTGCAGGCACAAGTTGGCTGACTTATAGTTAATAGCACACATACAATATTTTGTATCGTGTATATGGGTGTAGACGCAGCCTACTATACTATATGACATTTGTCAAGTGATCTTGAAACTACAACACTCATAAGTCTCTCAACATTACATGCACAAACAAAAGTATACCTTGAGACAAGAATCTAAATTAATTTGAAGGAGGGTGCCACCTCTAAGCAAATCTGTCAAACTAGCTGAGATTTACATATAATTCAAGTTGTCAGCCACGTTCATTTTGATCATTGTTGTATTGTTAACATCAGGGGCATTCGGAGGTTATTGTCTAGTCGTTATTTTATGGTCTTTATATATTTAAAATTTAATTAAAAGTAAAATCGTGTGTGAGAGTGAATAAGCTTTTTGTTGATGAACTTGTTTGGGTAAGTTGAAAAATTGTATTTATAAGTTGTACTGGAAAGTTTTATTTAATATTAATAAATAATACTATTTTGTAAATGTTATTAGTTATTACTTTAGACGTTATATTTATTTTTAGATGGCATTTTTATGGTGACCATTTCTATGCTCATGTTCGGCACACAAGTGCATAACCTATATACTGGTATACTAGACTAGACCTGATTCGCAATTCTTCTTTCAGAAATAATATGTGTCGGCTACTATAAACCAAGCATGCACATCATAACAAACACCATGTCACAAAAACATCCATCTGGATCTGAATTTCAAAAAAAAAAAAAAGTGCATGAGGGAGATTGAAGCCAAAAAATTGGGAAATTTGTTAAGAAAGTGGACAGTCACACAGGCAGAAAATAGACAGGAAGATGATGTACCTAATGACGTTTTGACATCTCCTGGTATGTCAGGGTCTGGAAACAATTTAAAGAAAAAAATAAAGGCAGCCCAGTCAGCCCAATCCAGCAAGACTTGACCTTGTCCGCCGTTAGTCAAAGTTTTGAAATTCGAATTGTAGAAACAGCTGCAACTAATAAGATCCAATTAGACAAACGATCCTGTTTCATGGTTACCCTTAACTGACCCCATTCGTTGTTTCCTTGTCGAGAAAGGACCTGATCAAGGAAAAGGTAGTAAAATCATTTCTTCAACTGAAGACACAGGACAAAAATTTCATATGCATTGGTTTACAAAAAAGACGAGCAATGGTGAGATGATACCCAGACAATGGTTGATGTACAGTAAAAAAAAGAGATGCAATATTTTGTTTCCCATGTATACTTTTCAGTTCTTCCTTGACTAACCAGATAAGGCCAGCACTTGCTGATGCACAAAAAGGATTTAATGATTGGCATCATTTAAGTCCACATATCCCTGAGCACGAAAACTCTATATTTCATAGAGAAAACTTTGATTCGTAATTTCTTTCATCCAATGGTTCTTTTTATATTTTAAAGAGAAAATTTTATGAAGTGGAAAATGCTTGAACAGCAATTCAAAAGTAAGACCACAATAGATGCATTTTTACAAAAAACTATTGATCAAGAAACAAAAAAGTGGAGACATATTTTAAAAGTGTTTACTAGTATACTTTTGTTCTGCACAGAAAATAATTACCTCTCAGGTTCTCATGAGCATATTGGAAAATCAGGATCTGAAGTTTTCTTCAGTGCCATGGATATGATTTCAAAATTCAATCCTGAACTTAGAGCACACATCGAATCGCTTGATAAAGGAAATATTTCCTATTTTATGCCATATATTCAAAATGAGCTAGTGGATATTCTTGCATCTGAAGTCAAAAAACAAATTTTAGACTATATTCGCATGGAAAAATTTCTATGCTTTTTAATTGTACGCCAGACATATCACATCAAGAACACATGTCACAAATATTGAAATTTGTTAAAATATCCGAGCAAAAAGTTACAATTGAAGAACATTTCAGATTTCATAAAGTCTCATGAAAAAATGGGCAAGGGTTTATCAAAAGAAATTTTAGAGAAATCAGAAGTTGATGGATTGAATATTCAAGATGTTCGTGGCCAAGGCTACAACAATGGTAGTAATATGGCCAGTAAATATAACAGTGTCCAAGCCAAAATAAAACAAATTAATGATAATGCTGATTACATGCTGTTTGCAGCGCATTCTTTGAATTTATCTGGCATACACACTGCTAGTGTGACACCCGATATGATCACTTTTTTTGGCGTAATCGAGAAAATATTCGTGTTTTTTTTTTTTTTTCGAGTTCTATGGTCAGATGGGAAACTTTAATGAAACATTTAAATATTTCTTTGAAAAGACACGCCAACACTAGATGGGCCTTTAAAGTTAGGGCTGTCAGCTTTAAACATGCAAATTCCCCAAATCTGGTGTGTGCTAGAGGTTCTAACTACCAATGATTATAATGTGGAAACAATTGCTACAGCTAAAAGCATAATGGACCTAATAAACTACAAATTCATATGTACTCTGCAAATTTGGGATCAAGTTTTAGAATCTGTTGACAATGGATGTAGCTCTACAGACGAAAACCATTACTATTGACAAAGCCTCTGAATTAATCAAGGGATTAACAAGGCAGATTCAAAATATTCATGAGACTGGACAATGTTTTTGAAAAGGCAGAAAAAGTTTGTGAAAAATTTGACATTGAAGACAATTTTCCTGAAAGCGATGAAAGCGAATAAAAAGACATGATTTAAGCAAAAGGTTAGATGCTGGCTATGACATTACCCAACAACAAAGTTTCAAAACTCAGATAACTGAAGCAATAGATAGAATAATTTCTGAATTCAAATGGAGATTCGAAAAACTATGCAACATTCACCACTTTTTCAATTTTTTGACAGTACAAGGCATAACTACATATTCAGTTGAAGAACTAAAAAACCGTGCTGCTGACTTGAGTATCAAATATTCTTCAGATATAAATACCATAAAATTTTGGGCCAAATTAGAAACTTTGAAGAGTCAAGTTGAAGCGACTGCATTATTTGATAAATGTGAATGTCAGTCAAGTCTGAATCTTAAAGCTATAGTAGAACTGTTAAAAGAAATGTTTTCCAACTTAGTAGTCTCTATAAAGAATTTTTAACGATGCCAGTGACTAGCTTTTTGCGAGAGGTCATTTAGTAAGCTCAAATTGATAAAGACGCACCTGTACTCAACGATGGCCAAGAAAGATTGTCTGGGCTAGCAATTTTGTCAATTAAATGTGACACAGAATAGCTTCTGTTATATGACAATGTCAGCAAAGACTTCACAATGAGGAAAGCGCAGAAAGTAAATCTATAAGTACAGTAGAGCGCCATTTATCCGAAAGCCAATCAACCGAAACGTTGGTTAACCGAAAGCATTCCATACGGACTGTGTTGTGCTGAATTGAACGTTTTTAATACTAGATTAACTTCTAAAGTATAATTTTTTTTGTTTTTATATTTTTCAATATATTCATTTTGTTTGTACAAAATAAAGAAATAATTTTTAGCAATACAATAGCCATGATTATTATTATAAAAATTTTTGTTAGGCTTAACATTGATGAAAATTCAACACGAGCGACACACAAAGGAGAAAAATTTCAACGTGGGATTATTAATATACTATTATTGGGATATACTAATATAATAATTACATGGGATATTAATAATGTATTTTTTCATACATAATCCGTTATCCGAAAAATAAGTTATATGAACAACCCCAGTCCCCAATTGATTCGGATAAACAACGCTCTACTAGGTAGTTTTTTTTTTTTTTTTTTTTTTTTTTTCAAATNGGTTTGCCTTAGCCTTGGGTCTTTACTATCTCTACTAACGAGTGTCTGGTGTCATTTTTGTATTGTATTATTGTGTATTTTGGCAAATATTTTTGAATAAACATTTTTCTTTACTAAATGTATTCTAAATTCTACTAAGTAGGTACTGTACTTATAAATAAAAATTTAGTTTTTAGATTTATTTTTATAGAAATTTTCCATTTTATTGTCAGAGCCAAGTAATATTAGAGCATTTTTCAAGGGCATAGTTACAGAAGTTTGCACCTGGTGCATAAAAGGCTAGTTATAGCACTGTTTGGTATATCTATATATATAAATGAGGATGTTTTATTCCTTAGATGTTTTTGCTGAGCTTTACTTTTTCAACCTAGTTTAACCAGTTTTTTTATGGGATCACACAAAAGCAATTATTCTTGCATTTTTATGGGATTTTTTTATTTAAACAAGTCTTATGTCAAGTTAAGGTTAGCAACTTTCATCACATGCGGGGTGCATGTGATGAAATTTGCTATCCAACATCACAACCTATCCAACATGGATCACTTTTCAAATATTAATAGTAGAGCAGTATTAATTAGTAGTTGTTGACCATACTCTCTTCCAGGAGAAGGTCAACTATTACTTTTGGTAGAATTACAGTCGACCCCCCTATAATTACGGTCCCTATAATTACGATTCCTATAAAACTACGAAAAAATTGCTACCGGTATCCGTAAAAAGTAGTAAAAGTTCCCTATAAACACCTCAAACGTCATCGGGCAGCCGAACTACTTTCCCGCCGTCCGTAGCGCCACGCTACGGAGAGATTTCTATCGTCTGGACAGTATTATATAAATTATATATAAATTAGGTACTGTACATATAATTATATATTAATTATATATAAATTAGGTACTGTATATATAATTATATATTAACTTATTGTAACTTTGTTATAATTAAATATATAATTTCCGCCGTCTAGCGTGGCGCCACGCTACGGAGATTTTTACGCTAACTATCGTCTGTCAGTATGTAAATTAGGTACCGTAAGTCTAATACAGTACTGTAATTTTATACATTTCTTGTGAAAGAAACATTTCTTATTCAACGGCGATTAAAATTATTTATATTAATGATGTCTCCGAAGTTCTACGAAGTTTTCACAGAAAAATAAGTTGTTAGAAATCGGCCGCTCTTTGCTGAGCTGTTCCGCGACGAAAACAATGTTGAGCAATGGCAATGTCGAATGGTGACACTCGGTAAGTAATCCTACAATTTTTTATTTATAGCGTAGTTTATACAGATTATTTCCAAAAAATATATACGTGTTTTGGAAATGTTGAGTCGGATTAGTCTAGAATCGATTAATTTTATGGAAGAAAATCTTTCAAACAGCCGTAGTCCGTAAACTTGATACGTGTCGGGTTGTGATTAAAAGGATTCGTAAGAAATCGGATTCCTAAAGAATGGAACGTATCTCTATCTTATAGGGGGGTCGACTGTACTTCAACCCCCTTCCACAACAGTCTCTTCTTTCTATCAGACCAGCAGTATGGTGGCATTCAAATAGGAAATACAAGGTTACCTGCAAACAAAGGGTTTAGGTGGTTTCTGAGGGTATAGAGTTTAAATATTTGGTCCATTTTTGCAAGATTTGATTTGTTGGCAGATTACCATTTGATATTTTGGCTGTAAATAGTACAGTTTCTTAGAGTTAACATTAGAAAAGATTTAAGATATCATATTTTTTCAATTGTACCATTTGAGTATCATGATAAATGTGACAATGGTAGGCTGAAATAACCAAACTTTTTATATGGTTTTTGTTTTAATGTTTGTTATATTATAGTATTTGATTTATATAACTACAAAGGTTATCATACATAAGAGTTTATCACACCAAGAGACCAATCTAACACATTTTAAATTAAAAATTCTTTATTCCTCTACTGTACACAATTTAAACAATTTTTTAAATGTGTTAGATTGTTGTTCACTTGGTGTGATAAATTTTTACATAAGATAATCTTTATAGTTATATAAATGAAATACTATAATATAATAGAATATGATAGAAGGATTAGAAGTACAAAATAATCTTAATGTTTGTTTTTATTTTTTGTCCAGGCAACGTTCAGCTTACCTGGTATACAATAATTTAAAAAACTTTCTACTGTTGCCATTTTTATCTCTTTCTGTATCTCTGATTTATCAATATTGTAATTATTTATTTTGAATCGTATTTACATGCCATAATTAAAGTTTTGCTTTAAAATGTATCCCTTCTGTTTGCATTTTTAAAATTTTTCTAATTATTAATTTATTTCACTTATTCTGTTAACATACAAAAATATTTGTCCTAGTTCCTAATCAAAATACAGAAAAAATTTTAAATTAGTTAAAATTATAATTATAAAATATAAATTAAGACAATTCAGGCTTTAATATACAATGGATTCTGCTTAATTGGTAACACTGGTTAATCAGAGCAGCCACTTTATCGGGCCTAATCTCAAAGAACGGAAACCAAACTAATAAATTAATACATAATTTAATTGCTTAATTGGGACAGTGGCAGAAATTTTTTTCTGCTACTGTCCCAGTAAAGGAATTTATCAATTTTTGATATATTTTAGTAATCTTCCGAAAATATGTAGGCACTAAGTACACTAATGTCATGTATGCCTAACAGTTGGCAGAGACAAGGTGATTTTGTCTTTTGCTTGGGCAGTTCGGTTTTTCCAGAGGGGGTCAGCATAGTGGGACGTATCACACTGATTTCGTCTGAGGCAGACCTCAATGCAAGTTACTGACCCTGCTCTGGATTGGACTGGACGATTCCTTTAAAAGCAAAGAGACAAATATCGCCAAACAATTTTGCAAGGTCTCTTGACTGAGTTGGAAGACAGCTAGAGTTCCCTTGAAAAGTATTGTGTGCATAATTATGTTTAGATTCAGACAGCCGCCATCTGATTGTTGAGACCAGCAACAAGCTGGCGAATTCTACGGATACTCCCATTGAAGTGGCCCATCTCCAAGTAAAGGAAACTGTGCTCAAAGGAAGACCGTAAAATGACTTTTGGACGAATCATTTTCTTTCTCCCTTTTTAGTTAGAACATGTTCTAACTAAAAAGAAAGAAAGGAAAAATTGTTTGATCAGGAACAGATCGAATGGTCAACCCTTGTTTACATCACTACTAATATTTGGCAATACTAGCATTATGTGAATCAATTATTTATTGTCGTGAGGGGCAAATTTATAGTACAAACATCTTCTGTATTTTGGTTTAATAAAACATTAAAATAGGTACCTACTTATTTATTTACCTACATATTACATATTTTATTGTACAATTTATTATTAGTTCGCTTAACTGGGTCAAAATGAATTAGTCCTAGTTAAGCAGAATCCACTGTATAACTAATATAATTGAAATAATAGAAACATTGCTCTTGTAATAAATATAAATCTTATCTAACTTAAGGTTTAATTTAACTGAGTCTAATTTTTTCCTTTTTTCAAGAATCTAACTATTCTAATTACCTTTATCTAAAAATGTATGTATTAATTAAATTTTTTTCCTCCAAAAATTTTAGGATGATTTACATATTGTCATTAGAAAACAATTATCAAATAATAATCCCAAGTGAGTATNACAATATACAAAACGAGATAATAGATCTGCTGCATCAAAGTGTAAAGTCTCATATTATTGATGAAATAAAAAAATCAAAATATTTTTCCATAAATTTAGGCTATACTCCTAACATTAGTAAGATACAGCAAATGACTCTTGTAATCAGATACGTTTCAATCAATAAATTTGACGCTGATGTTGAAATTAAAATTAATGAAAGCTTTTTAGGCTTCTTATCAGTCGAAAGATCCACAGGAAAACAAATGTCTGATATTATAATTGGAGAACTTAATGACTTGGGTTTAAATTTGCATGATATCAGAGGGCAGGGAAACGACAACGGGTCCAATATGAGGGGCGATAAAGCAGGAGTGCAATCTAGAATTAAACAATATAATTCGCGAGCATTCTATGTTCCGTGTAGTAGCCACTCTCTCAATCTTGTTAATGATATGGCTAAAGCATCCTTGGAAGCCGCTAATTTCTTCAACACGGTCCAAAAAATATATTTATTTTTTTTCGGCATCTACTTTTCGATGGGCAATACTTTTAAAACACATTCAAGGCTTAACTTTGAAACCATTGAGTGACACTAGCAGGGCCGGATCATCGCATAGACAAATGAGACAAATATCTAGGGCCCAGTTTTTAGAAGATCCCGGTCAAACTGTTTATTTTGAAAACATTTGTAAATAAAATTCTTCAGATAATTTAGATTTTTTTTATAGCAATTAAATATTTCTTATTAATAAAAAATTAACATTTGTTTTAGTTTTTCACATTATTTAGTTTTGTTTTATTTATTGTTTTATATTATTTGTGTGCTTTATTTCTTGTGGGAGAGGGGGGCCCAGTAAAAAGAAAGTGTCTAGGGCCCCAAAGTGGGTTAATCCGGCCTTGGACACTAGATGGAAGAGTTGGATAGAGACCTTAAAGCCTTTGAGATTTCATTTGGGAGATGTATACGACGCCTTGCTAAGCATTTACGAAAACCAAAAAATTGATAATTTAAATTAATAAGAGATGAGGCCTCGGGTTTATTAAATTGTATTAAACAATTTAAGAGTTTGTGTTCGTTAGTTATTTGGCATAAAATACTAAATTCCATTAATCCAATAAGCAAGTTTATGCAAACAAAAGATTTTGATCTAGCCTTTGCACTTGATCTTTTACAAAACTGCAAAATATTTTTTAAGAATCTTCGATCGGATTCGTCCTTCGATGAAACTATTATTGATGCTACCGAAATTGATGTAGAGGCTAATTTTGGATCAACAATAACACGACACCATGTTAGAAGAAGGAAAAGGAACTTCTTATACGAACCCATCAAAGATTCAAAAGAAAAATATAGAGTTTTTTTATTTTACAATCGATCAAGCACTAAATGCACTAAATGCTAGATTTGAACAACTCAGTAATCATAGTAACTATTTTCAATTCTTATATAATATATACGATTTAAATATCATGTCCAAAGAAATGCTACTAAAACACTGCAAGAATTTAGAATGCATTTTAACTGATGGTGATTCTGTTGACATAAAAAGGGTAGAGTTAGCAGAGGAAATTTCAGCAGTATCTGCGCTTTTGGGCAAAAAAGAAAGCCTAAGCAATGTATACTGAGCTTAATTACAAAGTTAAATTTTGCCCCAAATCTTACTATTGCTAACGATGCCAATAACTAGCAAGTGTCGAATGGAGTTTCTCTAAGTTAAAATTAATTAAGAACTTTTTACGTTCGACTATTACACAAATCGTCTTAATGGTTTGACCATGTTGGCAATTGAGCATGAAATTGCTGATCAAGTAAATTTAAAAGAAACAATAAAAAAAGTTTGCAGAACTGAAAGTAAGAAAAAAGTTTTTTGTGATTTTAGCGGAGTTGATGTTATCTTGTTTTATTTTCAAAATAATGGCATTTTGATTGCTTGTGCAATAATACATTTTTAATAGCATTTAAAAAAGTTAACAAATTATATGGTTAACAATTTGTGGCTAAGTACAAATATTTCTTAATTTCTACTGTTTTGTACTGCTTGATTATTAATGTTATGTTGTATGTTTCTTTCTAAATATATGGTTGTATTAAAATTTAAATNCAATCATAGCAAGTGGACTTATCCTGATTTAGTCTCTGCAAGATGCCCGGTCCCTCACTCACAGGAAGTGCCAGTTCCATCATTTTATATATTAAGGGCCGGCAATTTGTCTTTTTGTCCCGGGCTAGAGTGGGCCTGCTGTCAGTTGGTTCGATATGACTATGGGTGTGCATAAGGCTATGTGATGCCTCACTGGTTATTCAATGTATACTTACAAGTTAGACAAATATATGAGGCAGTTGAAAGAAGAGCGAATGGGTGTGAAAGTGGGTGGTGAACTGTTCAATTGATTGTTACATGCTGATGATACCATTTCACTGGGTAAAAAGCCAGAGTAAAGTTCAGTCTTATGTCAAGATTGAATGAGTGTAGGAAAAAAATGGCATTGAGAGTAAATGGAGAAAACGAAGGTGTTTGAAAGAAATGAGCAAATGAGTGAGTGCAAGATATTGTTATACAGTGTTACAATAGAGCACGTAAGGGAGTTTGTTTACTTGAGGACCACCTTTGAGAAGAATGGCAGAACATATAGGGAAATTGGAGCTTGTATGAAAATAGTTGAGTACAAAAGGGAGATTGATTCATAAGAATGTTTTTGAAGAAGGCAAGTGTGGCTATGTACTACAAGACAGTGATCCATCCAATTCGGTTGTAAGGTTGTAAGGTGTGGGTGTGTGGAACAGAACATAAGAGCACTGTTATTGCAGCTAAGATATCTGAGATCTAGTGAGTGACAAGGATGTGTTGCTGCAGTGTGGTGTGAAAGAAAATGCAATGGAATGAGTGCATCAAGGATGACTTCATTGGTTTGGTCAAATGGAATGAATGTCAAAAGATGAGGTATGTAAGTTGTGTGGGGGCAGTGTGCAGGGAAGACCAAGGACAAGATGAACTGAGCAAGTGGAAGTGTATCTGAAAGAGAAACAGATTCTGAGTGAATGTAGGTACTAAGTGTATGAAAAGAATAGTGATTGTGAAAGTGAAAGAGGTATGTATGGATAGAGGGAAATGGCACAAAGTTGTGAAGTGATGTGGTATGTCAGCAGATTCCAGGATGAGAGTGGGTACATTCCTGTTGTGCTATGCCCTGACTATATGATGTTTGTAAGAGAACTGAAGTTTGCAGGATGTCATACACAGGAAATACACTTTCATCTTGGTCACTTCTCTGGGGAATGCCATTAGTAGTAGTAGTAGTAGTGGTAGTAGTAGTAGTAGTAGTAGTAGTAAGATACAGTTCAAGTCATTTTATGAGATTTCACGTATTGAATGCTATTTTATTTTAAACAAATCACATCAGTAATTAGAATTTAAAAATAATTTTATTTCATATTTTTACATTTACATGATGGCAAGATTTTTGAAAACAATATCAAAATATAATTAAAAAATTGCTNAGAATGCAACAGCGGTGGTTATTACAATTTACTGTATAAAATTTGCGGTTTTTTAAACGTTTTGGAAAATTTTATTATTAATTCTGTAATTTTTATTTATTATATGTGTATTTATAAAATTATAGTGTCAGGCTATAGATTTTGAATTTTGACTATAAGTGATTTACTGTAATTTTACAGTATGTGTATTTATAAAATTATAGTGTCAGGCTATAGATTTTGAATTTTGACTATAAGTGATTTACTGTAATTTTATTTCATATTTTTACCTTGACATGTTCTCTTATCACCAGATAACCGATAACCATCAGGACATGCACAAGAATAAGAACCAGGCTCATTAAGGCATAATCCCATACATAATT
>NW_019386594.1:0-39625 GCF_000671375.1 Centruroides sculpturatus | reverse complement strand
GTTCCTTGCAACAATCACAACTTTATTATACATTTTTTCTTTTAGTTTTTTTTTCTTTAATTTAAAGTTACAATATGTAAATTTAACAATAAGGTTACTCACTAAATTTCTTAAATGAGGGGTACAATCTAGAGATATGACATGTCACGGGGTACAATCTAGAGATATGACATGTCACGGGGTACAATCTAGAGATATGACATGTCACGGGGTACAATCTAGAGATATGGCATGTCACGGGATACACTAATGAAAAAAAATTGGAAACCACTGCTTTAGTTGAAAACAAACTAGTCACAGCTATGCTGACTAACTCTTCTTAACGATGGATATTAAAATTTATACTTAGCACTAAAAATAGGCTCGATGCGGCCCTCCGAACTCGGCGTATGGTCATCATAAAAATTCTCATAAATCACAAAATATTGGTTTGAGGACCCTAAGAATTCATTTAGTACTGATTGTCTGTTTTCGGAGAAATGTACCTTTCACTTCCAGTGAATCGGCCTCCGAATTTTGGATGACCAGATCCAAATAATCCGTGAGTTCAAACGTTCACCGCTCTCAAAATATTTCAGTTCCGCTCAAAATGATTACATCATTGTAATTCATACACTTTGTCAAATCCAACGATATATAATTTATCTACTATGACACAAAAAGTCAGCTGTAAAACACTAGAAAATCCAGAGCGCCCGCACAGACATCTCACGATTCCGTTACAGTAACCATCAAACTACGTCGAAGACCAGCTTGACCGTGGCAAATTGTAACCATTGATTTGTTTCAACTACAAGGAGTTTATTACCAACTAATTGTAAATGGCCGGGTATCGCCGAGTTTTTATTTCTCACAAATACTTTCACATGCTGTTATCGACATAACGAAATGACCGTTTACTTCATTCACAACCCGCGGTGACCTCTTTACCGATATTGGACTTCGGTACAGCTCGTCGTAGTTTCATTGGTTACCGATAGTATGGAAAAGCACTCGTAAACTTTCGAGCCCAGGATATTGCAAATCATGGAAGTTATTTACTTTAATTATCAGTGCATTAGAACAACTTCAGCAAATCGTAACACTCCTTAATTGGCAGTTGCGAAACCTGTTCATGGCAGAAATCTACATCGATGTTATCATGGCTTCTACGAAANAACGATGGATATTAAAATTTATACCTAGCACCAAAAATAGGCTCGATGCGGCCCTCCGAACCCCGCGTTTGATCATCATAAAAATTCTCACAAATCACAAAATATTGGTCTGAGAACCCTAAGAATTTATTTAGTACTCACTGTCTATTTTCGGAGAAATGTACTCTTCACTTCCAGAGAATCGGCCTCCGAATTTCGGATGACCAGACCCAAATAATCCGTGAGTTCAAACGTTCACCGCTCTCAAAATATTTCAGTCACGTTCAAAATAATTACATCATTGTAATCCATACACTTTGTCAAATCCAACGATATATAATTTATCTATGACACAAGGAATCCGCTGTAAAACACTAGAAAATCCAGAGCGCCCGCACAGACATCCTACGATTCAGTTACAATAACCATCAAACTACGTCTAATATCAGCTTGACCGTGGCAAATTGTAACCATTGATTTGTTCCAACTACATGGAGTTCATTACCAACTAATTGTAAATGGCCGGGTATCGCCGATTTTTTATTTCTCACAAATACTCTCTCACACATGCTGTTATCAACAGAACGAAACGACCGTTTTTTTCATTCGCAACTCGCGGCGACCTCTTTCTTAGTTTCGTTGGTTACCGGTAATATGGAAAATTACTCGTAAACTTTCGAGCCCAAGACATTGAAAATCATGGAAGTTACCCGCTATCGTTATCAGTGCATTAGAGCAACAACTTCAGCAAATCGTAACACTCCTTAATTGGCAGTTGCGAAACCTGTTCATGGCAGAAATCTACATCGATGTTATCATGGCTTCTACGAAACTACTGTTGACGTCCAGTACCACAGAAACCCGTGCCGTACGTAAGACAGTGAACTATTAATTATACAAAGTGAATTTGCTTTACTAACCTATCTATATCATATATATAGATGTTACACTATTTAACTACTGTAAGAAGATATTGTACTTTTATATGCTTGAATAATAATTTTAGCAACGAGTTACATAACTATTTCAGCCTTTATAAAATTTTATTTAATTTAAAAAAAAACGTTTGTATTACTAATCAAAATAAATAACTAAAACTGTGTGATATGCCATTTTTTATGAGGTTTTGATTTAACAATTATATATAATTTTAGTTATTATATCTGATAAAATAGCAAAAGACTTAAGTTCGAGGATATAAATGAGTTATATTAATCAACTTTAAAATGTGCATTCCCAACCGATTAAAAAAGATAATATTTTCCTCATGTATTGTACCTATAAACTAAAGTGTACTTGACCTACATTTTTCTATGCGTGTACAATCTATATATAACTTTTAAGAATTAAAAATTTGAATTGTTATTCGAATGAAACAAACGCTGTAATGAAAGATTGCGTGAAATGTTTTCGCAATTAATCAATTCAATTATTTTATTAATTATGTTGCATAGAAAATCCAATATAATATATATAGAACTAAGTATTACAAATTTAAACTTTATAAATTAAAAGTCTTATTTATTTTGAAAGAAACTTTTTGCTGAAACTAAAGTTAATTATTACTTTGTAATGTTGTTTGTTTCTTTTCAATTATGTATTTGGAAATTACTCATAAAATATATTATTCACAAAATAGCAGTAAAAATTTATAATTAGGCAATCGTTTATCATTTATAAACGTTTACTAACTGAACAACAGAAAATATCGAATTATATGATTTTTCATGAGCAGTTGTCAGCTTTTCTACTAAGAATTCCAATCGTTACATTGATTGTATTTTTCAACTGTACAAAATTATTATCGAGAAAATCTTATTATGTAGAAAGGAAATCATTAATCAGAGTATCATGATACATTATAAATAAAGAATTTTTTTAAAATTTACTATCTATATTTTCATATATCATAGTCGGCTTAAAATCGTTATCTGCACTTATCTGTAACTAACGTAACAAATTAAAACTGTTTCATTTACAATCGATGAAACAAAACATTTTCAACAAATAAGTATTCTGTTTTTGTTATTTCTGTTAATTCTGTTATTTGCTAATTCGGATAATTACCTTAGAGAACTTAATTAATTAACTAGAAACTTTGACAATGTAAAAGTTATATAAATTTGACAAATAAGTGTGTTTAATTTACATTGATAGAATATATGAACATTTTTCTATTACACTTTCGTTTAGTTAAATTTTATAAAAGTATCAGCAGACCCCGCCACGCGTTGTTGTGGCTCAAAATGTATCCATTATAAATTTATAACACTTCCCCCGTGGAAAGGAATTTTTCGAAAAATTTATTCTTAGTGTAGATTCTCTTGACGACCCCTATAAAAACACAATCAAAAACGCAAAAACCCGCATCTAAAACAGTATAATAGAAGCCAAGTTCTTCACAGTGAGCCTTAATCCTGACTCTCTCCCCCATGGGGCAAATATCGAAAAATTTATTCTCAGTGTACATTCTGTTGACGTACCCTATTTAAACGCAATCAAAAACGCAAAAACCCGCATCTAAAATAGTATACGTAAATAGAAGCAGAGTTCTTTACCGTAAGCCTTAATTCTAACCATCTCCCTTTAGTGGGGGGGGAATTTTGACATGTATATTATATAAAAACACGTGCGTGTTCGAATGCAGCGAAGTGTCAAAATTTCTAAAAAATCGGTAGGAACAAACAAACACTACATTTTTATTTATAGAAATAAATAGATGATCTGCGTTAGTTCATTTTCACAGAAGAGCAAACTTAGGGCGTCGTACTCGTAGCGCCATTTGTTGGACACAAAAGCCTTAACCATAGATGATATCATTTAATTAAAAAAAATTAAAACTATTGGAGGTCGTTTTTGTTATCAAAAACTAGCTTTAAATAACTTTACCGAAGGAAAATCTGTGCACTACAACTTTAGAACGATGAATGAAATTTGATATCAATTAAGCGTGAATCGTGTGTCATTAAATGTAAATTAAAATCGCGATAAAATTTTTTCGGTCGAGAAAAAATTTGGAGACTTAAAAAACATTCTATAAATCCAAAAAAACAAAAAATTTTTTAGGGAATCCAAACACCCGAGGGAGTCCAACTTGCCCGAGATATCTCCGGCTTGGGGCCATTTGCCATCCGCAGTAGTCGCTGTCCAAAAAACAGACGTCTGACTCAGTCACATACATCAGTAATCACAATCCTAGACGTATGACCACAAATATTGTAAACTCTTTCTCGGCGCGCTTCCCTTCATTTTTGAGAGTGTATGCTCGCGATAATTTCTATGTAGCTAGATTATTTAAGTTATGTCCAATAAATTTTTGTTTTGTTGTTAACTGGTGTTTTAATTCAAGTATCGCCAATGTCTTACCAACTACTACTCTCACCTCCCCCACTCGACCTGACAAAAAGAATTTCGATTTTCGGGATAGAAACCCATAGAGCAGCCATCCTTGACCAGTGGGTAGTTTGCACCAAATTGTTGCCGATCAAGAAGAGGTACGACTTGGTCGACCTGAGAGACTACCCACAAATTGGTGTCAGGGGTCGAGTTCGACATTTTCGAACTATCGGTAAGGCGGTAAAACGCTATAGTCGAGTTAAGAGAACTGTTATAACATTATTTATGACATTTTTTAACATACATTATGTTATGTTAAGAGATAACATATATAAAAAATTGTACAGTAATTTATATATTTTAAAATTATTTTTAAAACATATACGTTTATAATTTTATTTTCATATTTATGTAGATGTCAAGTTTACTGAAGGGTCTAAAATATATGTCAAAATGCTTAAATAATTTAACAATATTTAATAAATTTAGTGTAATATATATCTTCAGTCTGAAATTATCAATAATGTTAACAAAATGAAAACATTTAAAACGTTAAGAATATCTGATCAGTAGTCTTCATTTTTTTACTACTGAAAAATTCTGTTAGTTAATTAATGCGCGTAACCATGCGTAATCGCGCGTAACCATGAGTTAATTTAAAACTGATTTTGAAATTTAAACTGGTTGACATTTATTTTAAATTATGCTTGTTGGCTTATAATTTAAATTATTTATTTTCAACTCGAAGCAAATCAGGAAGTGTATTATTATCGGTAACATTTCAATAGATTTGTACCGGTAATAAACGTTAGTTTATAATAAATTTGTAAATAGTTTATAATAAACGTTAGTTTATTATCGGTACAAATGGATTGAATGATAGTAATATAATAAAAAAAAGAAATTTTCAAGTAAGCTGTAATAATGTTTAAGTCTTTCTTCTTAAAATCTGTACATGATTACAAAATTGTATTATACAATTAACGAAAGTATGTTTGAATATTACGAATACATTATACGATGATTTCTGTTATATGTAATTAACAAATCTTTAATATTACATGATGATAATAATTTTTACTTACGGTAGGTGAAGTATATAAATATTCCAAATACATTGATTCATCCAACAACAAATATTTATATATTCATAATTATTTCATAAATATTTTCACTCAAACGAATAAGTTTTTGTTTTTTGATAAGTTTTTGTGATATTTTTCGGATTAAATCTAATATTCACAATATGAAACATAATATAGTTGAAAATTGTAAAGTTGATTATTATATATGATTATTGTTTTAATGAATTACAATATTCACAATTAGTTAGTTTCAATATCGTAATAAATTTCAATTTTTCGTATGTAATCCGTAATACAATTATGTGTTGTTTAGAATAAAATTAATAATACTCATTAGATTAATTTAAACAGTGTTTTGTTCTATCGACTATAACTAATAGACAGTGTGAAGGAAATATAAAGTTTTATCTTATTTGTGTTGAAAAGATTATCAGAATTATCATAATTGATAAATTCTATAATTTTACATTAGTAAAGTGGATTACATGTAACAATTTTCATTACTTTAGTTAATATTATTTCAATGATTAAGCAGAATAAAGACACTACATATCCAATGCCCATAAGTAACAAAGGACTTTCAATATCTTCAATTGACAATGGTCGGAATTTTGATGATTCTTGGAATTCTTTAACTTCTTTATTATTTAATTTTTCAAAAATTCCAGCTTCAAACATGCGACTTACTCTAAAATAAAATTGTTTTATAAATATAAAAATAAATTTTAATTATTGTATAAAGTAAGAATGAATTTATAAATTTTTTACATGTTAGTCATATCCTTCTTAAATGGAAAATTCTTTCTGACTATATAAGCACACATATATGTACGAAAAGAATCTTTCGACATCACATATTTATGCCTTTCTACGTTACTGATGTGGTTATTTAAGAGACCTTTAAACATTATGTATGCAAATCGTTCATTCTGTGCTTTTTTAATGCCTTCTGCAATAGTCATTGAATTATTATTCGACAGAATGTTTTCACCTAAAATATTAATACTTTCTGATTTCGATTCCTAGAATTAATAATTATATTAATATAAAACACAATCGTTATAATGAACAAATACTGAAATATAAAAAAACAGACAGAAAATGACATCTTTCCGTAAAGGTATGTATAAATCTTTAAATTTAAAACTCTTACCATGATATCTTTCCAAGTAGCATATCCCTTGTACGTTCCGCATGAGTATTCACCGTTGCGGACAAAAACAGAAAGTTCTTGAAAATCTTTTGGAATAGACTCAGTTAAAGGATATGTCATAAAAGACATTAACGCTCCACTATAACCGGATACCAAAACAAAAATCGATAACCACCAAATTCCTATCATGAATCTGGACGCAAATCTTTTCACTTTCTCTAGATTCAATCCTAAATTGAATTAGAAAGAATTTTTCTCATAAAACTCCCGAGTTTAAGTTATATCATAATTAAAAAATTTCACCTTTGCCCAGTAATGTACAAACTAAATTCCAAAAAACTGTACACAGAGTCCACCGTTTTCCTGCTTTTGCAGCAACAAAGTCCTTCTCTAGCACTTTATATAGCGTTAGTCCAAATATCAATACAATAGAAAATATAGCGATCCATACCTGAGTACATAAAATATAACTTTATGTTTGATTTTTAGTTATAGTTTAACAGTTGTTATTGTTACTTACATTTAAGGTAAAAGGCTTCGTAACAGAATTCCAATCAAAAACTTTATCTGGAGTCCTAATAAGAAAAACTGTAGAGGGAAATAAAAAAGCTGACGAAAACCCCATTGCAGAGAAGCGTTCGTAGTTGAGAACTATAGGTATAAAGGCCACATCTGCTTCCTGAAATAGAAAATTAATTATAAATTTTGAAGTTAGAATAAATGTACTTTAAAGTGTTGTTTGACAAAATATCAAATTAAATTGTTGTGCTGTTATACAACTTGTATTGGATTTTAAAGGTATTGTAAGATTAATTAAATTATACCTTTTTCTGTACGAAATATATTCAGTTTATTATTTTATAAATGTTATGAAATGATCTTTTGCTCATATGACCTACATAAAATCATTGATAAATAAGGTCTAACACATACAAATATATTTGCATATGTGTATAATTAAATATCTCTACATATTAAAGAGAGTAAATGTTTAAAAATTTACAATATTCGTTTCCTTAAAAATTTCGTCAGACGTCGATTGTTTGTAAGTCAATTAAAGACACAGTCTGTACTACAAATTTGGTAACAACCAATTTTTCTTATCACGTGTTTCAGAATATCAACCTTTAAGGACTGGACCTTTCTTTTTAGACTGCTTGGCTGTCAAGATTAAAGCATTCCTATGAAAATAACACAGAAAATATCCAAATGAAATTATAAACTTAAAATAGGAACTGCTGGATTTTACAGTTTTCTTCTGGTCCGTTTATCGTTTCTATTTGAAAACTTCCGACCGATTATATTTGCTGAGAAATGCGCTGGTAAATGCAGATTCCCTTATATCTCTGTCCGGTGACAAATCGTTGAAAACATTTGTAATTGTAGAATTTCCTCGTATTGAGAATTTTTTGTAAGTTAAATAAAGATCCACTCTGTCCAATTTTTTTTACCTTACAAAAAATTGTTATCTGACGAAATTCTACTATTACAAATTTTTCCAAAAATTTCACCAGGAAAAAATTACGGAAATACTAATTTACCAGCGCATTTCTCTACTAGATATGAAGGCCGAAAATTCCTTCAAAAATTTTTTGGAAACACTTTCACTTTAATTATCTTATAAAAAATATATTTCTACTAATGTAAGAACTGTTCGTAAGGTTACACGTGAGAAGCATGTTAAAAATATAGTAATATTGGCATAATTTTTTGCTACAATTTGAGAAGAAATTTAATGAGAAGGTTATTTGCTCGAACTACCAAAAATCATTGAGAAATAAGGCCTCTTACAAATGTAAATCTGTCACCGTAATCCAAAAAAACACTTTGGTAGACGTATCTCACAGAAACTTCTGGTTAGCAAATTATTTTTTATTTTCCATTGAACTACAAATATATTTCGGGTTGGTATAATGTACTCCAACCCCTCCTCAGTGCTAGTTCAAATAAACAAGAAATATTAAAACATGACTTTCTTATACCATAGAAACAAACTAAATCATAAAAAACACTTACTTTTCCACATTATGTAAATTACAAAAACTTCTCATTTGTTTTTAAAATAGGAATTAGGAGGGCAAACCTTCCTCATTCAATAACCTGTATTTAAAAATAAACTTTTGCATATCGTATTAATATACATCTAAAATTAAAAAAGAGTAACTTCCAACAAACAAACTTCCATAATACTCACAATCATTTAAACCTTTTTTCACATACGTATATATCAGACGTAGTAAAAAATTGTTAATATAAAAATTGACATATGTATGTAAAAGTTTTTTTATACACAGAAAATATTATTAAAAATATACTAGTATCAAAATTTCTATGGAACATTTTTTACAAATAATTATATAATGTTTTTACTTGTTTTAGCGCTATCTGTTAATTCGTACCAGTGGTAATCAATTTGCACACTATCTGAGTTATTTATTAAATTATTATTTTGTTTCCTTATTTCTAAATGCTCTTTAAATTTTGTTTTATAAGGGTCTTTTTCATTATAAATTTTATTTCTAAATCTTTAAGTTTAGTATTTTTATTATGATTATCAGTTATATGTGTATATATATATTTTAATTCCATTATATATATACACGTATAAGTAATGATAATCGTAAAAATATTAAACTTGAAGATTTAGAAATGAAATTTATAATGAATCATTACCCAAAGTTTATTCTTACTAAATGGAAAACACGTTACTTAAAAAACATATATAATACGTAGCTTAAAAATGAAAAAAAAAACATATAAAAAATTTTCATATATTAAAAATATTTTTGATTATTGTAGTAATAGCATTAAAAATTATAACATTTGTTTGGTCCCATCTTTGACCAATAAAATTTCACAAAATATACACAGATGTATTGATAAAAGTAGTATTAATAATATGGATTGCCTAAAAAAAGCTGGTGTTGTATATAGGTTGGAATGTGATTGTCAAAATCCATATATGTACTGTACCTTGGTGAAACAGGGCGCATGTTAGATGTTAGAATAAAAGAACATGATGCGGCCATCAGATTGAAGTACAGTAGAGCATCGATTATCCGACTCAGTTGGGAACTGGGGTTGGTCAGATAATTGAAAAGTCGGATTACCGAAAAGTATGAAAAAATCCATTATTAGTGTAGTATATTATTATATCCCATGTAAGTATTATATTAGTATATCGCTATTAACCTACTTCGCGTTGAATTTTTCTCCATGTTAAGCCTATCAATTTTTTAAAAATAATAATCGTCGCTATTTTATCGTTAAGAATTAGAAAATTAAGCCCCGTTTAAATGCTGGCTCCCTTTCATTGTCGATCCTGTGTTGCCAGCTAAAACACTTATAAATAATATTAAAGTAGCCAAGACATAGCCAAATATTGTAGCGCCACATCACTAGCGGACATTTGAATTTCCAGACTAGAACGCCGTCGGTTAACTGAGGTGACGGTAAATCGGGGGTCGGATAAACGATGCTCTACTGTACAATAATTCTCCGTGGTATGAACATACAAATAACAATAATTGAAAAATTAACCGTAATAATGTAAAAATTTTGCATTTTGAAAAAGACCCTTATAAAACAAAATTTAAAGAGCATTTAGAAATAAGGAAACAAAATAATAATTTAATAAATAACTCAGATGGTATGCAAATTGAATACCACTGGTACGAATTAACAGATGGCGCTAAAACAAGTTAAAACATGGTATAATTATTTGTAAAAAATGTTCCATAGAAATTTTGATACTAGTATATTTTTAATAATATTTTCTGTGTATCAAAAAAACTTTTACATACATATGTCAATTTTTATATTAACAATTTTTTACTACGTCTGATATATACGTATGTGAAAAAAGGTTTAAATGATTGTGAGTATTATGGAAGTTTGTTTGTTGGAAGTTACTGTTTTTTAATTTTAGATGTATATTAATACTAAATGCACAAGTTTATTTTTAAATACAGGTTATTGAATGAGGAAGGTTTGCCCTCCTAATTCCTATTTTAAAAACAAATGAGAAGTTTTTGTAATTTACATAATGTGGAAAAGTAAGTGTTTTTTATGATTTAGTTTGTTTCTATGGTATAAGAAAGTCATGTTTTAATATTTATTTATTTGAACTAGCACTGAAGAGGGGTTGGAGTACATTATACCACCTGAAATATATTTGTAGTTCAATGGAAAATAAAAAATAATTTGCTAACCAGAAGTTGCTGTGAGATACGTCTACCAAAGTGTTTTTTTTTTCTTTTTTGGATTACGGAGACGGATTTGCATTTGTAGTATACCATACAGCAAACCATTTATATATTATATAAGGCCTCATTTTCTTCAATTAGAGAAATGATCTATTTACTACTTCTTGATTTTTGATTTTAAAATTACTTTTTACACACTAACTGATCATAAACATTTTAATTTTATGTTTACTCACCTGGTTTGCCACTTGTCCGGTAATTCCCTGCCACGTACCACTTTCGTCTTTGTTTCCTAAGGAACTTTGTATCGGATGCACTACAAAATAACTATTTAAACGTCACAATTAAATATATGCAAAATAATTAACCTGATAAATTTATAATTCCATGGGTTATACTTTGTATTTAGTTAAATTATTTTTTGTATTTAATATAAAAATGTTTAAATTATGTAATTTATACATTTTTCTTTCACAATATGTACATAATCTAAAAGATAAACAAATTTTACTATTAGTAAGTCAAACCAATACTTTTAAAACAATAATATAAATATTGGCATTGAAATTAATATTTATAAATATGCCAAAATAAATATATCGTTAAATTAGGGAATATAATGAAGGAAAAGTATGGCTATCGTAAATGAATTGCGAAATGAAATGTTTATTAATTACACAATTTGACTAAAATTTTTACGAGTATATAATTTACTTAATTTGTTATAGTCACATCATCATAAATACGGACAGAGTCAAGGCCAAACAACACAGTAAGATAAATTGGTAATAAGAAAAATAACACTAAGGAACATAAGCATAAAACGCTGTAGCCATAAGAGCGGCACATTTTAGATTTTAATATTATACCATTCAGAGTAAAATAAGCTGTTTTAGTTTTGCTTATCTTCATGTTTTTTTTGCATTTCTCTAATCTTTCAGTTTTCTGTCAGCTTAGGTTTGGGACAGTTCATACAGCACAACATCATCCGCAAACAACATACTCCACGAAGCTTCAAACTTCAGGTCAAAGATTAACACGTCTATTATCAGATGAAACAAATAAAGGCTAAGGGACGATCCCTGATGTAAACCAACATTAACATAAAACACTTTTGTAGTGCTCACACTAAACTTGGGTCACTGCTCCCTTGTACATTTTCTTGTTAAGCCTAATATATTTTTAGAAACATCATGTGCAATTCTTCGTGCATTTCCCGTGCCTTTCTATCGGGTGTTTTAAAACAACAATAGCACCAGTCGTACTTCTTCCAGCAAAAAGTCAAACTGTTCTGCTCTAATCTCGAATTTCTGCCTAATCCTTCCTTTTACAATTTTATCCTAAACTTTTATACTATGGATAACTAACTTTATACCTCTGTAATTTCTACAATCCTATTACCTTAAAAAGCCGACAAAGGAATACTTTTTTTCTATTCATCTGGGATCTTTTCCTTCGTTTCTTCATAAAGTTTCAGAAGATATCAATTCCCATTTGACACAAACCTCTCCAACCCTCAATGGAAAATCGATTAGTGCCTACTGCTTTACTCATTTTCATCTTTCTAAGTACATTTTCCACTTTTTCTCTGTTAATACCTTGCACAACTTTTTCATTTGATTTTTCATCTAAATATATAAAATTACTTGTTCTGACTATAGATTGATTGATTGATTGATTGATTGACTGATTGATTCATCATTCCCAGGGCAAACCGCTTAACCTATAGAGGTGAAATTTGCCATCAAAATGCACACTAAGAAGGAATTTTTCGAAATTCCTCGCAGGTGTAGGAAGGCTTAGTTTTCATTAAGTACTTCGATGTATTAAATTGATAACATTTCAGAAATTGTTATAAATATTTTTATATATTTCGATTTTTAAACCAAACGTTCGAACTGTTTTAAATTCGAATTTGTTATTGCATATTGGTTCGATTATAGAACGATTGAAAACGTTTCATAAAATTGATCAAATTAAAAATAGTTCGTTTGCTTCTCAGCAATTCTCATCATTCTCAGCGGTAGGTTTATATAACAATTACTATGGTTGTTGACATACTGAACATTAATGGGGTTTGCTTGCAAAACCTGCGCGGGAGAAGTCGCGGGTAACAGCTTGTTTTGTGTAAAGTTCTTTACTGAATAATTTCCTAAAATATTCTTTCCAGCTTTTTTTACCCTTTTCATAATTTTGTAATACTACTTGTTTATCATCTTCAATCGGTTTAATAAAGGTAAAATTTTTTGACGTTTTATTTCTTGCGTTAGCAATTCTCATCAACTCTTATTTCCTTTAACCTTAGAAATTTTATAACTCATTTCTTAAGCCTTTGTGTTCTAATAGCCTTCGCCTTTTATTTATTTTATTTGCCAAATAGTAAGTTTATTTATTTGCAGCTCTTTTCATCAAATCCCACTGTTTTTTTGTCTGTTTCTTTTCTTTTATTGCGGCTTGTACCTCAGCATTCCGCAACCAAAGTTTCTTTCCTTATGGCAATTTCTTTCCAGAAGGTTTTTAAAAAGAACTTTTCTGCAACTTTCAAAATGCAATTACAGTCGACCCCCCCTATAACACGGTAGATACGTTTCGTTTTTTTGAATCAATCCTTGCCAATCACAGCCCGACACGTATGAAGTTTACGGACTATGGCTGTTTGAAAGGTTTTCTTCCATAAAATTAATCGATTCTAGACTAATTCGACTCAGCATTTCCAAAATATGTATAATTTTTTTGGGAATAATCCGTACAAACTACGCTATAAACAAAAAATTGTAGGATTATTTACCGAGTGTGCACCATTCGACATCGCCGTTGCTCAGGCTTGTTTTCGTCACGGAGCAGCGCACCAAACGGCGGGCAATTTCTGATAAGTTATTTTTCTGCAAAAACTTCGTTGAACTCTGGAGACATCATTAATATTGATAATTTTTATGGCCGTTGAATAAGAAATGTTTCGTTTACAAGAAATGTATAAAATTACACTGTATTACACTTACGGTACCTTATTTACATACTGTACAGACGATAGTAAACTCAACTAACTCGCCTAAACTCTCCGTAGCGTAGCGCTGGACGGCGGAAAGTATATATGTAATTATAATAAAGTTACATTAAATGAAGTTTATATATATTTATATATACAGTAACTAATTTATATATAATTATATGTACAGTACCTAATTTATATATAATTTATATATAATACTGTACAGATGATAGTAAACTCAATTTAATCGCTTAAATTCTCCGTAGCGTGGCACTGGACATCAGAAAGTAGTTCGGCTGCCCGATGATGTTTTACCGAATTATAGGAGTTTTTTTTACCAGGTTTGTACGGATACCGTCGCATTTTTTTCGCCGTCTTATAGGAATCGTAATTATAGGAACCCGTGTTATAGGGGGTCTACTGTATTATTCAGTAACTGCGATGTTTGCACATCAACCAGAAACTGGAAAACGGTAGACCCTCTATAACGGTTAGATACGTTCCACGCTAATCGAAATTTACGTTGTAGGAATAATTAAATACATGAGCCCTCAGCCCGATAGGTGTGAAGTTTACAGACTAAGGCTGATTTAAAGGTTAACTTCTATAAAATTAATCGATTCTAGACTAATTCCACTCAACATTTCCAAAACACATATAATTTTTTGGGAATAATCTGTATAAACTATGCTATAAACAAAAAATTATAGGATTACTTACCGAGTGTCCACCATTCGACTACGCCGTTGTTCAAAGCTTGTCTTCATCGCGGAACAGCACACGAAACGGCGGCCGCGATTTCTGATACATAAATTTTTCGCAAAAAAATAACTTGACCTTTGGAGACATCATTAATATAAATAATTTTTATGGCCGTTGAATGAGAAGTGTTTCTTTCACAAGAAATGTATAAAATTAGTGCTCTATTAGACTTACGGTACCTAATTTACATAGTGTACAGACGATAATAAACTCAACTTATTGCCTAAAATTTCCGTAGCGTGGCGCCACGCTAGACGGCGGAAATTATGTAATTAATTATAATAAAGTTACAATAAGTTAATATATAATTATATATACAGTACCTAATTTATATATAATTAATATATATCATAATTATATGTACAGTACCTAATTTATATATAATTTATATATAATACTGTACAGACGATAGCAAACTCAATTTAGCCGCTCCGTAGCGTGGCACAGGACAAAGGAAAGTAGTTCGGCTTCTCATCCACTATTGGTCCAGATTCTATCAATCTTGTCGATAAACGACGTTATAGGAGGTACTTTATACGAATGTTGCTACAAGTTTTTCGCTACGTTATAGGAATTGTCGTTATAGGAACGCACGTTATAGGGAGGTCGACTGTACTTTTAACATTTTTACATTAAACAATTTTTTTAATTCTTCTACTTTCAATCTCCACCATTTGACCGTTTGTTTAACATGGCAAATACAATTCTTATAATAATCCATAAGAAAGTTAGAATTTACCAGGAGGACTCTGTGCTGTGCAGCAACACTTTCTTCATTTAATCTTATTAGATATCTAGCTGCAAGACCCGTTTCGCTTGGTTTTTATTTCTTCGTACATTTACATGTAATATAGTATATATATATATATATAAAAGACTGTTTCTCTTCCTCTACATAATCTTTTTCTGATTCGATATGTTTCCCTATAATTTTCAAGTTGCACTTCTGTTTGATTATTTCTGTCTTGTTGCTAATTTTCGTGTTGCAATGTTACATGTACTTCTCTTTCTTCCGTGGTTTAATTTCTCCGCGCAGCCTTTCCTCTTTAACATATGATTGTTTGCGCAAAAATTCTTCCTTACGCTTTGGCATTTAAAAAAATTTTTTTTTTTATTTTTACTTTTCACACTTCACACTTCACTTTTCACTTTCTACATTTTGCTGTTATTCGTACACTTTTACTTATGAAAAATGAACTGAAGCATGTACCTCACACGTCTTGAAATGCCATCCCCACTACTAACACATAACAGTCCTCGATGTTCGAAAACATTTAAGATCAATATTAAGATTACATCATAGCGAATATTACCCGTTTTTTACAGAATGCGAGAATTAGATCGTTCATTTCCAGACTAATTAGAGAATTTTTACATAGGTCTAAAAATATGTTTGATTTCCTGCAAAAACGAAAAAACAGCACCTGCGCCTGTAAATCTTGCACGACGCTTTCTCTTAAAACTTCAATTGTTACTTAACCATTTCCATTGTTAACACTATCATTGTTAACACTTCCCCGGGAGCAAATTTCGAAAATTCCCTTTTTAGCGTACATTTTCATGACGCGCCCTAACTGTGTACCAAATTTCAACCTTCAACTCCTAAGCGTTTGGGCTCTGCTTTTCTTATTATTATTCGGAGTGGCAATTTCAAACGGCAATTTTCGCAACTAGAAGTAATATTATCGACGATATTATCTTTAATATTGAAAAAAAATTCAGAACTGGCAAGAGCTCTTTCTATTTAAGTTTGGGCATTGTATAACATATATATCAATAAACTTTTTATTAACAAATACACTAAGTACACTTTACGCAGTTTTCACACTTTATTTTCGATTTATATTCAGTCATTGTATTACTTTGACTACTCACATTAAACTGTTTGTTTTTATTCACTCATTGCACTACTTTGGAATTTTCACTTCTTTTTCGGTTCTTTCCTTCGTCACTGATGAAAAACTGACGTTCGAACCCATGACAGAACTTGCTTTATATACTCCAACCAATTGGTAATCCCACCTATACAAAAAAGGGCTTCGAATGGTCCACAATGTACCAGAACGTACCACAACATTCAAGAGTATTCTGGAATGTTCCACAATGATCTGGGTTGTTCTGGGATGTTCCTGAACGTTCCAGAACATCCCGAAACATTCTGGAATGTTGTGAATTGCTCTTGTATACTCTCAGTTGTTCTGAACTGTTCTAGAAATTTATAGAGGGCGAAACTTCCAGCCCTTTTATCGTCAACAGCATGTTCTTTCGTTTTTTTCTTCATAGATCGTTACATATGTAATAGGTTTTTTAGCAAATTATATGTCTTTTATTTTTATTTCACTTTTGTCCTATTAACTGTTAAAATCGCTATATTGACGACTTATTTGTACAGAGATATCTGATTTTATTGTACTTGCAAATCTTTTAAAGATGAATGAAGTTTTTTTATTAAGCGTATGGCTCGAGTTAGCTATTTATTTCTTTATATTGATTATTTTTTTTATTTTTAGTTCATCTTGCTTGGATTTCTTAATTATATAGTGACCCTCACGTTAACAATCAATATTTATTCGCATGTGAGATACGCATAGAGTGGAACTGCCATTCTTCCTAGAGAGAAAGATGGAGAAAACATTCTTATCTTGTTGAATATTTGTAAGAAATTGATCAACTGATTACAGAATCAAAAGAGTGAATTTCTATTGCATTTTTTAATTTCTTGTTATGTTTTCATTAAGTAATGTTGTTGTTTGAATGCAATATATAATGTTTTTTGACCTCAAAGCTTAGGCGGTTAAGTGTTAAAGTATTGTATCATTGATTAGTTGTTGTTTTTCCTGTTTAATACGAAAACAGGGCAAGCAATAACGTACAATAAAAAATTGCATTATTATAGTTAACAATTTAATTAAATTATGTAACAGTAATTTTAATTTCGAAATTATTTTAAAACTATAGCAAATAAACATTTGTAATGATAAAAAAAACAGTAAAAGTATAAAAACCCGCATCTATATACTGTTAATGTTCTATGATAAAATGTAATATACTTTTATTGAGATTGACATAAAGACACTTACCTAAATTTTAGTTGTTCTTGGATAACTTTAAAAAATGGAAATAACTTTCCGCCTGTGATTTGTCTTTTAGTTTCATCATATCTCATTAACATTGCATCCTGAGAAACATGAAAACGGATTATTTGTAAACCATTTTTATTATTATTATAATTTTTTTATACAGTAAAAAAATTTATTTACTGAGATTCCAGCAACTTTCCAAACATATGAATCGTTGGACACTCCTATTTGAAATAATAAAATACCTATTATTACGAAACAATATTATTAATAAATACTGTTGAATTTTACTACATTTTTTGTTCTTATTATCTGATTATTTTTATATTTAACTAGCTTGTGGGCCCGGCGTTGCTCGGGAAAAGTAACGATAGCAAAAATTAAGATTATTATGTTATAGTCAACCCAACCCGTTTTTACAGAATGCAAGAAAAGGTCCAATAATTAGAACATTTTTAGTGTACAAATATGTTCGATTTCTCTCAATAACGCAAAAACTTCATCTACGTCTTGCACGTCGCTTTCTATTAACATTTCTATTGTTACATAACACTTCCATTGTTGACACTTCAATTGTTACTTAAAACTTCCATTGTTGATAGAAGTGTTGAGCCTTAATGCTGTCTCTCTCTCCTTAGGAGGCATTTCGAAAAATCTCTTCTTAATGTGCGTTTTCGTAACGTACCCTAACTGTGTACCAAATTTCAACTTTCAACTCCTAACTGCTTGGGCTCTGCGCTTATTATTATTATGTTGGGTTTTGTGAGTTATACTCGGCTGACACCGGTGGCTGTGTACTATGCCGGACCAGAGTCAAGGCATAGCAACCAAAACAAAACTAAAATTAAATAAATGTGTGTGTTTCTGTATTCAGGAATTTCCTAACAATGTGACATGTATTCAATATAGTGGCCTTCTGTAGTGTGATGTATGTAATTCTACTCAATTGTAATGTTCCCAGACTTTTGTGTTGTGTATGTTGTATCATACCTGTACAGGAGAGAACGACAGGTACAATAAGCACCCTATCCATCGTCCACAGATGTCTTATTTCCTGGGCGAGTTCTGTGTACTTGCTAATTTTTTCAGTGCATGAGTTTTGTACATTATGAGTGTTTAGAATGGCTATGTCTATAATGTATGTGATTTTATTGTGTTTTTCAATGAGTGTGATGTCTGGTCTCCTGTGATAAATTGTTTTTTCTGTGATTATGACTCTGTCGTAGTACATTTTGTGTGTATTGTTTTCCAATACTGTATGTGGAATATACTTGTAGTATGGTTCGTGAATGTCTACCAAGTTGTGTTTTTTTGCAAGCTCTTCGTGTATTATATTTGCTACTTGATTATGTCTATGTAAATAACCTGTCTGTGCCAAGAGCTTGCAACCAGAAGTGATGTGTTGTATAGTTTCTGGCATGATGTGACATTTTCTGCATGTGTCATTTGTGAGTGTTGTATCTTTGAGTATGTGTTTTCTGTAGTTTTTAGTATTTATGACCTGATCCTGTATGGCAATCATGAATCCTTCCGTCTCCCCAAAGAGGCATCCCCGATCTAACCAGCTGTTTGACGCAGTTTTGTCAACAAAATCCTGGGCCAGGTCGTAAGGATGCCTGCCATGGAGAGCCTTTTGAGCCCATGATTGCTTAATGTTGTCTATGCTTTTTATATGTTGTGTCATGTCTGTATGTTGTGAGTGTAAGTTTAATGGTGTGTTATTTGAGTCTGCTAGAGTTACTGCTTTATGTAACTGTGATGTTTCTTGTTTCTTGTAGAAAAACTCTCGCAGTGACTGTATTTGTTTGTAGTGAAGGTTAACTATGTCAATCAGGCCACGTCCGCCTTCTTTACGTGGAAGGGTTAATCTTTCTGTGGCGGATTTAGGATGATGTTGTTTATGCTTAGTAAGTGTTGTTCTTGTTTTCCTTTGGAGTTGCTCGAGATCTGTGTGAGTCCAATGTATAACTCCAAAAGAGTATGTGAGTACTGGGATGACATATGTGTTTATTGCTTTAACTGTGTGTTTTGCATTTAACTGTGTTCTAAGTATAGCGTTTAACCTACTTTGGTATTCTTTAATTAATCGTTGCTTTATTTGTGTATGTTCTGTTAGTTTGGCCTGTTGGAATCCTAAGTACTTGTAGAACTCGCCCTCTTCCATGGATTCAATAACGTCTCCATTTCCAAGTGCAAAATCTTTTTTCTTCAGGATTCCTTTTTCTATGTGAAGTTTTTTGCATTTGTCTAAGCCAAACTCAATTTGTATGTTCTTGGTGTATGAATGTGTGATTTGTAGGGGTTGATGAAGTTGTTTCTGTGTGGATGCATAAAGTTGTATGTCGTCCATGTACATGAGATGCGACAGCGTAAACTGTGTTGTTTTTTCATGTCTGATATTGTAGCCGTATTGTGTGTTGTTTAACATGTTGGATAATGGGTTCAGGGCTAGACAGAACCAGAGAGCTCTCAAGGAATCTCCTTGAAAAATTCCTTGCCTAATGAAATTTGGTTTGTTTGTATGGAAGTGTTGTTACTAACCCTGAGATGTAGTGTTGTTTTCCAGTGATGCATAGTGTTTTGGAAGAATGCAATTAGTGATGGATGTATTTGTACACGTGTAGGATATGTAGCAGCCAACTGTGTGGAACACTGTCAAATGCTTTTCTGTAGTCTATATATGCCATGTGTATGTTTCTGTGTTGTTTGTGTGCTTGCCGTAGAATGACTGAATCTATGAGTAACTGTTCTTTGCATCCCTTGTGATTTCTACGGCAACCTTTTTGTTGTTCTGTAAGAATGTCGTGTTCTTCAACATGTTTGTATATTTTGTTTGTGATACAGGATGTCAATAATTTGTATAGTGTTGGAAGACATGTAATTGGTCTGTATTGTTTCGGGTCTGTGGTGTTGTTGTTTTTACGTTTCATGTATGTGATGTCCTGAGTAAGAAATTTTGGCATGTCTTGTGGATTGATGATGATGTGTGTTAGATGTTTGGCTAGTTCCTGGTACAGTGATGTAAACTATTTTTACCAGAAATTGTGAATTTTGTCTACACCGGGTGTCTTCCAGTTTTGTGTTCTGTTAACAGCGTAGCGGATGTCGTGTGCGTTTATTTCAGCTCAGGGCATAGTTGGTATATTGTGCAAGTTTCTGTTCTCCTCTTCGATCCAACCTGCATCAGCATTGTGTTTAACAGTATTGGACCAAAGTGAAGACCAATAAGTTGTGAGTTCTTCTTCTGTTGGTGTGCCACTGTGCTGTGTATCAGCGTTTGTTTTGGTACTGATTTGTCTGTAGAAATGTTTTTCATTGTTTGTGAATAATTTATTTTGTTGTTTTCGTAGTGTACATGTTTTGTATCGTTTGAGTTTACGTGCTTTGGCTGCGAGTTTCTGTTTTAGTGTATCAATGTATTCTGTAATGTGTATGCTGTGATGTTCATGTTTTGTGTGTGTTTTGATTTTCTTGAAAATGTTTTTGAGTTGTTTCTTTAATTAATTTGGGTTTATGTTGTTTTTAGTGTATTGTGTCAGCCTGCCTAATTGCTGTCTAATGTCATTTATTTGTGTTTTTAATCTTCTCTGCCAAGCAGGCTTCTGATAGAATTGTGTTTGTGTGTGTTTGTCTGCGATTGTATTTTCAGTCCATAGTGTGTTACTACTGTGACTGTCCCAGCATAATCTAATGTATGAATGTCTGAGAGTGTAGAAATTCTATTTTCATGCTATCTTCACTGAATAGCGAGAATAGAATGAATATCGTTAATGAATAGCGAGAATAAATATCGTTAATAAATAAGAGAGTAATGATGGCATCACCGGCATGTTTTTATAAGAGTTATAGAAACCTAGCAGTAAAAATTGTAAGGATTTATTCCAAGTTAGAATTCTTAAAGGAGTGTCAAGGTAAGAGGAAATTACCCAATGTCTATATTTAGAATTAAGATTCCTGATGAATGTACCGTGTTTCCCCGAAAATAAGACAGTGTCTTATATTAATTTTTGCTGTGAAAAATGCGCTAGGTCTTATTTTCAAGGAATGTCTTATTTTTTCCAGAAAGAAAAATTCACATTTATTATTTAACAAACAAATTCCTAAGTCGAACTTAGTCGAGAGTGACGTATATCCGGTGTGTCGAACTGTCGCCTTTTTGTAGCGTCGACATCGGACTCGATGACCAATTAGTGCTTACTGAACCATAGCACTATGCAAATGTCATGTGGCGTGATTGACGGCCGACAAATTAGCCATCCCCAACCGTAACATTATGCGAATCTGTGATTCCCAAGCAATAGTCTTTGTGATTCCCAAGCCATAGCGTAATTGTCTGCTGACCAATCAGTGGCTGTACTTTCAAAAAGCCAACGGCCAGTTTCAACCACCTGTCGATGACCGTTACGACTAAAAAAGAAACTTCGCTAGGTCTTACTTTCAGGGGGAGGTCTTATATTTCGCAATTCAGCAAAATCTGTGCTAGGTCTTATTCTCTGCGGATGTCTTATATTCGTGGAAACGCGGTATATCCTTGCGAGAAAGAATACGATGTCTTTGCTTTAATAAATCAATTAGGCATATAAAAGATTTAAAGTACAGAACTATTAAACATCTTATGAAATTGGAAGAGAAAATGTATCAGGAAAACCCGAGTGCTTTGGTGAATATCAATTTAAGGGTCGTTGGGTTAACTGACCAGATATGGCTTGGTTTAAGCAAGAAATACAAGAAGAAGCTGCATTGGATATCGTCAAAGCAGCCGACCAAGAAAGCGAACAATAGGAAGCTAACCGCATATATAATATGGGACCAGATCCAACTCCCGCAGGATATCAAACGTATACTTGAAAAAGGACCTAATTATACTTTGGACAACACTAGAAACTGGCGAGGCACAATAGCTGAAATAGAAAGAGGGCTCGTAGGTATTAATGATATTGATAAAAGACTATTTCAGATGGAAAGCAACGTTCTGAACCGAAAAATACACAAAAAACCATGATGAGGAAGCTGGCATTAACCACGAAAGAAAATGGTTGAAGGACAATAATCTAATAGTCACTAGGGCTGATAAAAGTAAGCATTTGGTCATAATGAAGAAGCAAAAATATAATGAAGCCCTAGAAGACTACATAAGAAAAACAGAATGTGAAAGTGTTGACCGTGGTATAGTAGATAAAATCGATAGAAAATTAAAGAATTTGGGAAAATCGCCCATAACATCAATCTTCCTTTTTTTGAAAGGAGCTCATATCACCAGCCCAAATGTACCAAGGTTGTTTGGGTTCGCAAAAACGCATAAAAACAACAACGAAATTAGGCCGGTTGTAGAGAAATGTAAAGGACCCACCTATAAGCTGGAAAAACGTATGCATAAGTACTTGTCGGAGCTGATTGAAGACTACCAATTTGTCACAAAAAAACACGTTTAACTTAATAAATAATCTGCATGAGCTATCGTTAATAAATAACGAATTTGGATCTGTTATGGATTTCGAGCGCATGTATCCATCGATAAAACTTACTTCATGTTTTGATGCACTGGTAAACCTAAGTAGTAGTGGTTTGATTTGAATAGCACTAATCACAAAATGAATTTCAGATTTCGATTAAATTAAAATTGCAAATACAAATTTGTTGAATGGAATTATTTCAGATCACAAAATTAATTTTTCGATCACAAATCTTAATTTTATTTTAACAATAAGGCTGTATTAATTATTAAATGTTTTAATATTGAATAAAATTAAAACAATAATTGTATGAAATAATATAACACATTAAAACGAATTTTTTTATTTTTACATGAATAGATAAAATAAGTTATATTTTATTTAAAGATTTTCCAGTTTTTTCATTCACTTCAACTAAAACATGACATATTCCTGGTCTAATTTCTGAAATTTTATAAATTAAGATTACAAATAATTTGTCGAGTAATAGTTTTATTATCAATACTAGAATTAATTATTTTCTTGATGGATATTTGTCTTAATATTCTGGTACATGACAGTTTGAAATAATATAACACTGAAATTATTTTGAAAAAGTTTTTATTTTTACGTTACAGTTTATTTAAGTGTTACCCCTTTTTCTTCAGTTTATCTAAAGCAAGAAATTTATGCACGTAATAATTTTTCAGGTTAGAAATTATTTTCAAATGCAAAATTATTGGATTAAATTAAGATTTATAAATATTTTAAAAACTTTTTATTTCATTTTAGTTTTTATAAAATATCTTGTAACAATAAGGCTGTATTAATTATTAAATGTTTTTTAAATTTGAATTAAATTAATTTTATTTTAACAATAAATTGCTGGCTAAGTATTTGGTAACGAGAAACATAATTCCAGTTCAGATAATCTTTTAATACGCTTTAATTTGTAGTTTTTAATAGTTGGTAATTTAAATTTTTTTTTTATATCAAACTTATGTATTTATTGCCTAATAAAATTATTTGAAAAACTGAAATTCAGTGACTTTATTTTAATAAAAATTTTAAGTAAATTATTTTTCAATAAAAATCTTCATCACAAAATTAATTTCTGATGTCAATTAAATTAAGATTACAAATAATTTGTGATGCTTAATTTTCAAATTAATTTTTCAAGTTATAAATTATTTTCAGATCAAAAATTTCTCGAGTAAATTAAGATTATAAATAATTTTCATATTTAGAAAACTTTTCAATTCATTTCATTTTTTAGATTTCATAAAATATCTTGAAACAATAAACCATAGTTTAATATATTTTTTCTATTTATTATAAAATTAATTTGCAATAATAATTTTTACAATTTGTTTTAATATCCGAGTAAATGAATACACGACAACTTAAGATAATATTTTAACAATAAGACAAAGTATAATAAGGAAATATTTCAATATAATAATTATTTATGTTATATCATTAAGTGTATATAAACTAATAACTGCGTTAACCAGAAATTTTTTTAAAAGTCTTGTTCTAAATATAAAATTATATCCTTTACTTCTTGTTGAAATGCAAAATGAGCGTTATAAAGTTGAAATATAGTACACTTAAAGGTTTATCATATCTACAGTAAATATAATAATATTTAAAGAAAATGACTTTGTAAGAAATAAAATATTTCACATACCTTTTTTCGAAAAAATATAATTGAAACACCAAAAAACTATGATGAAAAACATAAATAATTTCATTTTCGAGTTATCTCCGAACAATCAAAAATTTCTCTGTTTGGAATGTAAATGCTACGTATTATATACCACGTATTGTTTACAGCCACTGTCGTTATGGAAATGAAATGCAATTTCAAACTCGTTTATTTTACTCACAGGACAAACGGTCTTTATCCAAACACGAAACGAGTAATGTTTTAAAAGCTATCGAATGAAATTGTTTCAAAAACAAAAAAAATCAAAGATGTAGTATGTTTTTTCATGTCTAAACTATCAAGTAAAAACAGAAAGATTCAAGCCTCACGATTCATACACAAAAATTCATAATATTCAACTATTTTTGCTATTTGTGAATTAATAACAGTTTATTATTTTACGCTTTTATTTACCGCTGGTAACCGTAATTTGAATGTAATTTATCGATAAACACATATATTTTCATAAAACTTGATAATTTTTTTAATTAAAATTACAAAAGTTAACACAATACACATTTTTAAAATTATGAAAAACTTATTTGGTTTTTTTACGTATTATTTTGTTAGTGCTATGAAAATCTGTGCTATGAATGTAGTGATGAAAATCTAAAGATCAAAATGTATATATGATAAAAATAAAAAAAAAAGCAAACAGTAATGGTTCAAAGTCTTTTGAACCTTATAAGAAAAATCAGTTTACCACCAGTTATTGTCAAGGCCATCTGTTTTTTCTTATAATACAATTTTTTACGTTCTTCAGATAATCTACTATAACCAGGGTGGCCAAACTCTTTGATAATCCGAGCCATTTTTCAAAATTTGAAATTTTTCGCGAGCCGCAATTAAATACATATTAAAAAGGTATGCAAAAAATTCCAGATTACAAATTATATCCTTAGCAAGAGTGATACAAATTGTTTCCTCCAGAGCACAATGTCAACTGTCCGTTGCAATGACAATTTACAAATTCAAAATCGGCGAAGTCGGTCGATAACAAACGATTACGCCACTGTTTATGTTCGTTCGCGCAGTTTTCGATGAGTAATATCATTCTTAACTTGGACGGAAATGAAATTTGTTACAACGTTGCACTTAGTCTTTCAAATTTGTTGTTAGTAATTTAAAAGACATTTTAAAACACATACGGAACGATAATAATTTTTTAGAATATAATAACACAAAAATGAAAAGGGAACTCGGGTACATTTATCGAGAGCCACAAATAATCCTTCAAAGAGCCGCAGGTTGGCCACCCCTGTACTATAACTTGGTCAAGTTTTATTTATTTATTTTTTATTAAATTTTCATAGTTATATTGAGCAAAATTAGATATGAAATTTTTCTAATGATTTTATTTACTAATGATTTTAACTTACTTGATATTGTACTTTTAAAAGAATTTTATAAAATGATCGTGATTCGGAAATTATATTTGATTATGCTTGCGTTTCAACAATAAATAAAGAAAAAATCAAGTTTTTGTTCGTAAACAAATAGTGCCTATATATTAAAATTTATTCACATATTCTGTTTGAAGGCTATGTTATGGTGACGAAGATATACTTATTTATCAATCTCAGATGTAACATCGTAAAATTTTTATATTTAATATTAAATTCATTTCGTAATTCGTTCTTAATTAATACACATTTTTTCTGTTTGTTGTTTGTTTTTCTATAAATTAATAATTTTAGCAGTTTGTTGTCAATACTTTCTGTATCTCTTGAAGCATTTTTGAATTTTGTTGATTTCCTTAAAAAACATACAAGTAATAATAATGTATCTATAAAAAAACGTGTTTCTGTACTCACGGGACAGCTCAAGTGCCTTTCAATTATGAAGCTTTTGTCTCATTGTACTTCATTTGTTCTTTAATTTAAAACGTATGTTGTATATGTTATATCGTTATATCGTTTTTCTTATATTTTGTTATATGTCATATAAAAACAAACAAAAATGTAGGTAAAAAATATGAGTTACTAATTACCTACCTAATAATATAACATATTTTCAGAAGAATAAAAATGGAATAAAGTGTTTCTTCAGTTTACGAACTAAAACTTAAAGAAAAATTCTAATAATTTGTAAGAAATAATCTATTATTGTTTTTATTTCGAAAGAGCAATCTCTGTACACAAACACAGTACAAAATAATTCGAAGTTTCATTCGACTTTTTTCTGCTCCAGACATGTAAGGAAACTGTGAAATGCAAAATTCAGTCTCAATTTTTCTCATTTTTGTCTTTTGTATATTCTCTAGTTTTTATTCTAGAACAACCGAAAAATTCCCGAGCAATCTTAAGAGCACATTGTAAAAATTAAATTAATTCTTCAAAATAAAAACGTAATTGCTTATAAGTAGCAATAAAATATAATTTGATGAAATTCAGAACGTCGATTATGACGATAATTTTCCTTTATTATATGGTTTTATTTTAGTAACTGAAATCGATACGTATTACAGAGAAGAANAAACCGCATCTAATATAGTATAAATAGAAGCAGAGTTACTGTAAGCCTTAACCCTAACCATCTCCCTTCAGTGGAGGGAATTTCGACACGTATATTATATAAAAACACGTGTGAATTCGAATGCAGCGATGTGTCAAAATTTCAAAGGAATCGTAGGAACGAACGAACATAGAAAAGCATAATGCTTCACAGAAAAGCAAACTTAGGGCATCGTACTCGTAGCGCCATCTGTTGGACATAAATGCTTTAACCTAAATTATATCTTTTAATTTTTATGAATGTTTAACGGGATAATATACAGCCTATGTCCACCCTGAAGTTCCATTCTAAATATTGTTGAAAGAATTTTTGAAATCGTATGAGTAGTTTCGGAGATTTCCTGCTGCATACAAACTTACATACATACATACATACTTACAAACTTTATCTCTTTATAATTTTAGTATAGATTTATATTACTCAGTATTTATTTGAATATAATTAAGAAAGACTTTAAAGAATATTAAACTCCAACAAAAGGAATCACTCTTATTGTAATTCCTTAAAATTTATTTTTCGTATGATAGACGTAAACTCTACAAATACAATCGACTCCTCTATAACGTGCGTTCTTATAACGGAAATTTCTATAACGTAGCGAAAAAGTTATAGCAACATACGTATAAAAGAGCTCCTAAAACGTCGTCGCCGACTCGTTTCGCGACAAGATTGATAGAATCTGGACCGATAGTGGATAAGCAGCCGAACTACTTTTTTTTGCCCTGCGCCACGCTATGGAGCGGCTAANTATAAATAATATATAATAAAATAAAATAAAGATGAATAAATGAAATAATGGGATGTTAGGTGTTTTCCTTTTGTCTGTCCATTAGTATTGTTTAGTTTGTCGTTGTGTTCGTTCGTTTTTTTTCGCGTTGTCTGCCTTGCTGTTAAGAGGTATTAAGATTCTCACTCACGCTCAACATAACTTTTTCTTAATGCAATTGTAAACTATTATCGTTTAAATGTGTTATATAACCCTCATATTTTACTAATCTTTTGTGCTCCAAAACTACTTTTTATATTTTTTAAAATCTCTATATTAGAGGTTGGAAACCTGTGGCACAAAAATTACCTGTTAGTTATCATCCGATATCAATTTATCATTTGCTTATTTTATTAATTTTTTTATCATTTGAGCACCGTTTTTTCTAAGTTTTATCCAATTATTCTACTTATTGCATATTTGTTTAATTTATTTAAACATCATTGTTCGAAGTTTAAAAATTTTGATCGTGTAAACATCTTTCAAGATAAGTAAGTTAATTAAGTATTTTTGAAATGGTTTGCAATCCTTGCTCTATATCTTTTCAAAACTCCTTGATTTTTTGCAAAGAAACTACTGAAGAAAATGTGAGATTTCAGTAAATAAAATCAATATGCATAATATAGATTTAATTGTATAAGAATGAAGGGTAAATACTTTTTCAACCTGAGGCTACTTAACATTAGAACTGTACATAATTTAACAACTGCGTTAACCAGAAACTGACATAAAAGTGCTGTTGTAAATATAAAATTAAATTTTTTAGTTTATATTGAAATGCAAAATTAGTTACAAAGTAAAATAGTAAATTTTATGGTTAATAATCTGTCTAGTAAATATAATAATAACTAAAGGAAATGGATTTGAACTAATTAAAATGTTCCTAATACTCATTTTCTTTTGGAGAAATATATTTGAAACACCCAAAAACTAAGACAAACAACAAAAATAATCTCATTTTCGTGTTATCTCGGAATAATGAGGAGTTTTTCTGTTCGGCATGCTATGTATGGTTTATTAACAACTATTTACAGCCACTGTCGTTATGGTAATAAAATACAATTTAAAACGTTTTTATCCACACACGAAACGAGCGTTCCAAAAGCAATCAAATAAATTTGTTTCAGAAAAAAATTTTAAAAAGTTTATTTTTTTTATGTCCAGACTTTGAAGAAAGTTTCAAGCCTCAAGAATCATACAAAACTAATTCACACTATTCAACCATTATTACTATTTGTGATGCATTCAATAATAACAGTTTTTATTATTTTAGGTTTTAATCTACTGCTGGTAACAGTTATTTCAATGTAACTTATTGATAAATATATATGTTTTATAGTGCGTGACTTAAAAATGTATATAATTTCATAAAACTTGATAAATATTTTTTAATTAAAATTACAAAATTTCACATATTGTTTACAAAGAAAATAAAATGTATAATTTCACAGCTTTAACTATTTTACCTCCATTTCACTGTGAAAAGATAATTAACAATATTTATAAAAATACAGAGATCTACTGCACTGTTGATATTACACAACTGACGTTTCATAAGCTTTATATACTAAAAATTACACAAATTTATAAACACAGAGGTTATTATGTAGAACTTGTCTATATTGTACGCAACGTAAATGTTTTAAGAAACTCTGCCAATGTCAAATATGTGAAAATAATTTTTCGATTGTAAAAAAATTTTTCACATAAATGTACAGGCAATAACTAAACAAACACAAATTTCAGAAATACTTTCTGCTACAATTGGTCTAAATGTATGACTTTACTATTTGACAATTTCTTGGTATTTCGTAACACTAAACAAAAAAATGAAACCCATTTTTATTTATTTTAAAAACAAGTAACCACATCCAATAGCTCTTGAATTACAATTTGATTCGCTTCTACATGAAAAAGTATTCCTGCGGAATATCCCTGGGAAAAGTAATCAAGTTTTTCTCACATGCTAGTGTATGCTTATATTTCTTTCTCCGATATTTTCTTAATCATATTCTTATTTTATATTATGTTAATATTCGTAAGATGAAATTTAACGAATAGGAATCTTTTCGACATTATTTTTTCGTTTTTAGTATCGCTCGCATTCGATGTATCGTGACTATGAATGATTATTAATATCATTAAATTACCATAATAACATTTATTAGTATTTTTCGATTTAGAAAGAAAGATATTATAATAATAAGTATTTATCTATAAACGAATTATTTTCGATATTTTTCATATTTAACCCTTAACTGGTTTCGTAAATTTTACAATCATAACTGGTATCATGGGGGCTGCGCAGCCCCCAAGCAAAATTTGCCTTTAGNTAGATTTTGAAGCATTTCGAGTTATCGACAGTCGGCCATAAAATCCTTACATTAAATTTTATATTTCATGCTATTTACACAAGAAGTATATTTTTATTGTAAACATACTGAAATTACATTTGTTTAAAACAATAGTGTTTAGAATGTGTACAATAATTTAAAAAATGTTGTTTTTTAGCCGTTTTCTTAAATCCTTTGATACCTTAAATAACTTATTTAAAAGTCGTGCTGTTATTTAATAAATTAGCAAAACGAATATTTGGAGATATTGTATGAATATTCTTTTCCAAACTTGTTCAAAATACTTCATTTTTGAACGATGATTTAGTTAATGAAACATCATAACTGTACTTAAAATACAAAAATCTTTTTTCTCTTTAACTTTTATTCATTCTATTTTATTTCTTTTTTATTATATGATTTACTCGTTTAATTATTCACCTGTGTTTTTTTGTTTGTTTTCTCAAGCATTATTATCAAAAGGTTTATCAATACCATTCCTTTTTATTTTGTTGTGTGCAGATTTGAAATTCAATTTCTGAACAATTTTACTCAACACTATTTCGAACAAATTATAATTTGTAAATCTATTTAATGAAAGTTTTAATTAATTTTATAAATTTTCTTATATGTGTATATGTACCCTATATTAAGTAAGTATAAACTTCTTTAGTGATAAAGCTTAGAAGTTGAAAAACTTCTATACATTTTATGTGCAATTTTAAAATTAAATAGTGTTTTTAAATCTTATTGCCATTTTACATTAAATTTGATTGAATATTTTGATTTCAAACATTGAAAAAATATTGTGTAAATAATTATCTATCATTGGAACTACCAGAGATTTAACAAATCCATTGTGTTTTGATTTAAATTATTAACAGTTATTAATAAGAAAATTAAATACTTAAAGTTATTTTTATGTTATATAATCAAACAAAGTTTTCCATCAACGTGTTCCATGGCAATTACTCCATTTCAGCAATTGTTCTTTCTCAGTCTTTTTCTTTGTAACAATATTTTCGTTTCTCTACACTGTTTTTTAATCAATCTGTAAATACTTTTACCATTTTCTCCTGAATATTACCATTTTCTTTTTCATCCTTTCATTAACCAATTATTTTTTCTATTGAATATATTTTTTTCACAAATAATTGAAGTAAAGTATTAGTGCCGATTTTACAGCAAAATATCATAAATCTGTAATAAATCGATTACATTAAAAATATTTCTAGTTACGTTTGATAGTTTGAAAATTTAATTTTATCAATATTTTATTTTATTTTTTGCAAACAAATATAATAAAATGGCTAGTGTTGCTGTTATTCAGGAGAGACAGTAGTCTGCAGACCTGAAAATTAGTCTGCAGTATTGGAATTCTGTTATAAAAATGCCTATATATATTTACAGTTTATACGTTTTCTTATAGTTTTTTTAAAATTTTTGCTTAACTGACATCAAATGTCTGTTAAGCAATGTACAAGCTGTTCCGGCAGGTAAAAATTTCAGATAATTTCTTTTTACTTGTTCTCAATTTGATAGAGATTACAAATGAAGAAAAATTATAGTATTTAAAATTTATTACTATAATTGATTAATTATAAACACTTTTAACAGGAGATTTTAACAATTCCTATGTTTGGAAAATATCAGGAATCAGGGTAAATAAATACATTTCATTTACTGTATCAATAAACTTATATAATCAAATAATTACTTATAAATTGCGTTTTTTTCTGTCTCAGCGTCCAAGGTACATGAAATATGACGAAACCGAAACACAAATAACAGGTGGAACGTTTTTTCCGGTTTTTAAAGTTATCCAAGATAAACTAAGATTTAGGTGAGTTGCAAAGTAAAACGATCTTAGTTAAAAACAAAAATTATTTTTCGTTTGGATTTTAAAGAGTTAAGTACTGTGAGCGAAAAGAATAGTTCAAAACCGTCATTTCTGCTTAAATTACTCAACTCGAAAATCTATCGCTACTTTTCTATCATTTGTGTAAATCATTATGAAATTCTTTTTATATAGAAGTTGGTTTTAAAGAGTTAAATGAAATTTTAAACAATACAACATAGAAAAAAATACTGTGGCTGTAGGCTGAAAATTAAAAGTTATTACGCTTTGTAATTGATTGCAATGTTATTTACGAGAAAAAAGTTTTTTTATAGTAAAGTTGGATTAAAATGCTTAAAGCATTAAAATGTCTAAATCACTTAGAATGGTAATTGATTATAAACAAATACGATAGAATTAAATATATATGTTTGCGTATTTGAATGTATTATGGTAATAAATATTTTGATACATGACATGCTTCTAGGAATCACAGCAGTATCGCTTGAGTATCTCAACTGCTTTATATGTAGTAACAGTTGACATAAGAGATATTGTAAACAGAAATACTCAAAGTATAGAAGTTAATGTTTGCATGAATGTTGCATTTGACAGACAAAAAATTCACATAGTGTGAGATCAGCCACAAGTATAGGGTTGATCCTATACCTCTTACAGGCTCAGATTAACCGAAATCTGTTCTCTGGGTTTCGGATCGAGAGATCCGATCCTAATCAGGATTTTGACCGGGAGGGCTTTTAATATTAGGTCTAAGGAGGATNACTTGTTCTCAATTTGATAGAGATTACAAATGAAGAAAAATTATAGTATTTAAAATTTATTACTATAATTGATTAATTATAAACACTTTTAACAGGAGATTTTAACAATTCCTATGTTTGGAAAATATCAGGAATCAGGGTAAATAAATACATTTCATTTACTGTATCAATAAACTTATATAATCAAATAATTACTTATAAATTGCGTTTTTTTCTGTCTCAGCGTCCAAGGTACATGAAATATGACGAAACCGAAACACAAATAACAGGTGGAACGTTTTTTCCGGTTTTTAAAGTTATCCAAGATAAACTAAGATTTAGGTGAGTTGCAAAGTAAAACGATCTTAGTTAAAAACAAAAATTATTTTTCGTTTGGATTTTAAAGAGTTAAGTACTGTGAGCGAAAAGAATAGTTCAAAACCGTCATTTCTGCTTAAATTACTCAACTCGAAAATCTATCGCTACTTTTCTATCATTTGTGTAAATCATTATGAAATTCTTTTTATATAGAAGTTGGTTTTAAAGAGTTAAATGAAATTTTAAACAATACAACATAGAAAAAAATACTGTGGCTGTAGGCTGAAAATTAAAAGTTATTACGCTTTGTAATTGATTGCAATGTTATTTACGAGAAAAAAGTTTTTTTATAGTAAAGTTGGATTAAAATGCTTAAAGCATTAAAATGTCTAAATCACTTAGAATGGTAATTGATTATAAACAAATACGATAGAATTAAATATATATGTTTGCGTATTTGAATGTATTATGGTAATAAATATTTTGATACATGACATGCTTCTAGGAATCACAGCAGTATCGCTTGAGTATCTCAACTGCTGTATATGTAGTAACAGTTGACATAAGAGATATTGTAAACAGAAATACTCAAAGTATAGAAGTTAATGTTTGCATGAATGTTGCATTTGACAGACAAAAAATTCACATAGTGTGAGATCAGCCACAAGTATAGGGTTGATCCTATACCTCTTACAGGCTCAGATTAACCGAAATCTGTTCTCTGGGTTTCGGATCGAGAGATCCGATCCTAATCAGGATTTTGACCGGGAGGGCTTTTAATATTAGGTCTAAGGAGGATTGAAGACGGTAAAGTCTCTATCCGAATTTGTAGGTTCCCGACACCAGTTTATCAGTTATTTTACACGCGGATAAACAGGCGTGGGGCAATCTTATTCAGATAATAATTTAGAAACATTTTTTAATAAAATAAACAAGTGTAAATTTATTGAATTTACTGGTTATAGCTGTATTTATTCGATTGTGATGGTTGTCTCTTTAATCCTTTTGGTAGACTATCTCACAGCAAAGGTTAANTAAGCTAGATAAATAATTAAATATGTTTATAAATCTTATTAACTTTCAAAAAGTTCAATAATTTGTCAACATTTGGCCTCTGGCCCAAAATCTATCTCAGATTTGCATTTCCGAAATCTTGTCTACAACTTTGAACAAAAGAAATGCAGTTGCAAAGTATATGTTTTACGCTCAGAATGCAGTTGCGATACTTACATACTGGCTGCTCTTCACCCTTCAAAAGGTATTGATGAGTCAGTCGAGTATGCCCAATTCTCAAGCGACTAGGAATAACTTTCGATCTTCTGTCACACTGTTTATTACATGTCCAATTTTCTATCATCGGTTTAATTTTATGTAATTTATTGTGGATTTGTGCATTCCACATAATGTGCCATCTCTCTGCTAGTCGTTTTTTATCGACTAGCTTCAAATCACTTCCTTTAACATGCATTGTATGCATGTTAAAGGACGTCATTGCTGACTCGTGTCGCGACATGAATGGCCAAATCTAGACCAATAGCAGATATTGTACAAACTGTTGAGTTTAAACAGCAGCAAGCCTACTAATAACCATTTACTATTTAACGTCCATAAAAATTATATTTATATTAATGATGTCTCCAAAGTTCAGCGAATTTTTGCAAAAAAATAATTTATCAGAAAGCACGCTAGTGCCATTCGATGCATTGCTCCATGAAGAAAACAAGCATAAGCAATGGCGTCGTCGAATGGTGCACACTCGGTAAGTAATTTTACAATTTTTTGTTCACAGCATAGTTTATATAGATTATTTTTAAAAAATTATACGTATTTTGGAAATGTTAAGTCGAAATAGTCTAGAATCGATTAATTTTATGGAAGAAACTTTTCAAACAGCCGTAGTCCGTAAACTGCATACGTGCCCGGCTGTGATTGGCTAAACTTCATAAAAAACAGAAAAAACTTCATAAAAAACCGGAACATATCTACCGTGATATAGAGTAAGAGTGAATCGTATTTTTAAAATAGTTTGCAATCCTTGCTCTATATCTTTTCAAAACTCATTGATTTTTTGGAAAAACCACTGAAGAAAATATGAAATTTCAGTAAGTAAAATCAATATGTAAACTATACATTTCATTGTATAAGACTGAAGAGTTAATAGTTTTTTAACGTGAGGCTATTTAAGATTAGAACTGTACGTAATTTAATAACAGCGTTAACCAGAAATTGTTTTAGAAGTGGTATTTTAAATATAAAATTATATTTTTTAGTTTATGTTGAAATGATAAATCAGTTATAAAGTAAAAAAGTGTACTTAAAGGTTAACAATCTGTCTAGTAAATATAATAATAATTTATTAAAGGAATTTGTAAGCAACAAAATGTCCCTAATACTCACGTTTTTTTAAAGAAATATCAGCGGAACACCCAAAAACTAAGACAAACATCAAAAATAATCTCATTTCCGTGTTATCTCGAAATAATCAAAAGTTTTTCTGTTCGGCATGTAAATGCTATGTATTGTTTATTAACTACTGTTTACAGCCACTGTCGTTACGGAAATAAAATACAATATGAAACGTTTTTTTACAATATGAAATGTTTTTTTCAGTGACAAGAGAAATGTTTTTATCTGCACACGAAATGAATAATGTTTTAAAACAGATCAAGTTTCAGAAAAAAATCGAAAACGGAGTTTATATTTTCATGTTTTGACTTTCAAGAAAATTTCAAGCCTCAAGAATCATACAAAACTATTTCAAACTACTCAACCATTTTTACTATTTGTGAAGTAATAACAGTTTGTATTATTTTACCTTTATATTTATTGCTGGTTACAGTTATTTCAATGTAACTATATTCTAACTATAACTAATATACACAAATATATATCTTTTATAGTGTGTGATTTAAAAATGTATATAAATTTATAAAACTTGATAATAACTTTTAAATTAAAATTGCGTAAGTTCACAAGTTAATTACAAAGAAACTGAAATGTATAATTTTACAACTTTAGCTTTTTTACATTCATTTCAACGAGAAAAGTTAATTAAACATATTTATAAAAATACAGAAATATATTGCACTGTTTCATGTCACACAACTGAAGTTTCATGAGCTTTATATACTAAAAATTACACAAATTTATAAACAAAAAGGTTATTATGTAGAACTTGTCTATATTGTAAGCAACGTAAATGTTTAAAGAAACTCTGCCAATGTCACATACATGAAGTTAATTTTTTTATTGTAAAGAAATTTTCCACATAAATGTACAGGCAATAACTAAATAAACACAAATTTCAAAACTGCTCTTTGCTAATGGGTCTGAATGTATGACTTTATTATTTGGCAATTTTTTGGAATTTCGTAATACTAAACAGAAGAATGAAACTCATTTTTATTTTATAAAAACAAGTAACTACATCTAATAACTCTTGAACTATAATTTGATTCGCTTATATATGAAAAGTTATTCTTTCGGAATATCCCCGGGAAAAGTGTTCAATTTTTTCTTACATGCTAGTGTATGCTTACATTTTTTAACCCAGTATGTTGTTAATTATATTCTCATTTTATATTATGTTAATATCTGTAAGATGAAATTTTACATATACGAATCTTTTCGACGTTATTTTTTCGTTTTTGGTATTGCTTGCATTCGATGTATCGTGACTACGAATGATTATATATTAATTACGGTAATAACATTTATTAGTGTTTTCCGATTTAGAAAAAAAAAATATTATAATAATAACTATTTATCTAAAGACGAGTTATTTTCGATATTTTTCATATTTAAATAATTATGATAGGAGAAGTCATTCATTTTCTTCTCTGTAATACGTATTGATTTTAGTTTCTAAAATAAAACCATATAATAAAGGAAAATTATCGTCATAATCGACGTTCTGAATTTCATGANATGCTATTATTTTAAAAAATTTAACTTAATCTCTACATTTAAGATTCCTTACGACTTTTTAATGGTTCTAGAATTAAAAGTAAAGAAAATATGTTGCATTAAAATAAAAAATATTGGGACCGACTTTTTTATTTTCGCGTTGTCTTCACACATCTAGAAATTAAAAAGATCGAAAGTAACATTACAACATATTTTATTGTTTGTTTACAGATATTGCATTTTCTATATGAAAAAAATTACTTTGATAGATATATGTTATAATTCATTAATAGCGTTTACTGTAATCTTTAGTTTATAAATCACATAAATAGTTGATTCTACAACATTTTTATTCATCTTAAAATATGTTGCATTAATAACCAGGTAATTAAGTACTTATAGTTTTAAGCTACATTTTTATTTGTTTTTATATGACACATTACAGAATATAAGAGAAATGATATAAGGTATGGAGGAGACGTTTTAAATTATAAAAACAAATTTAGTAAAGTGAAACAAAATTTTATAATTAAAAGGCACGTGAGCTATCACGTGAGAATTGGAACAGGCTTTGCTTTTACAAAAATATGTTGACATTATTATTTTTATCTTTTTTATGCAAATCAAAAAAATTCAAATAAGTTTCAAGAAATACAGAAAATAAAAACAAACAGCTAAAGGCGTTAATTTATACAGAAACGAACAAAAAACTAAGAAGGATATTAATTAAGAACGAGTCAAGAAATTAATTTAATATTGAATATAAAAATTTTACGATGATACATCCGAGATACATAAAAAAGTACATCTTTGTCACAATAACATAGTTTTCGAGCAGAATATTTTTGTAAATATTAATTATTATCACAAACTGTTTAGGAATAAAAATCCGATTTTTTCTTATTTATTCCCGAAACACAACAATAATCAAATATAATGTTTGAATCACATTAATTTCATAGAATTCTGTTAAAAACTCAAAATCCGATAATTAAAAATTACAATTTTTACCAAACANAAAATGGCTCGGATTATCAAGGAGCTTGGCCACCCTGGTTATATATGTTATATAACATAGATTGTCATATATGTTGGATGACGCTCGGTTGATCGTATGGATAAGATGCTACAAAATGTGCTCTGTGATTATTTTGTGTTTTTTGCGTTAATTTAAGTCGGAGGTTATTATATTTAGTGTTTTCGTATATCGGAGGACAAGGGGATCGACATAACGTCAAGTAGGACTTCTAAATTCCACCCCTATTTAAAATTTTGCTTAAAACAGTAATCTTCGGTTATCCGGATATTACGATTTCGATTTACCGGATTCCATTATCGGATTCTATCCGGGACCTCTATAGAACACTTGTCACCAAAATTTGAAGTTCTAGACCTGTTATTTACTGACTTTTTACAGCTACATTCGGTCGGCGGTGGAACGCGAGTTTTAGGCTTCCGGTTGGTCCTATCGAAATAATTTTCAGGTATTTCTTTTAGCACTATCTAAGTAATTTTTTCTTAAAATTTGTTCTAAATCGGACAGATAGAATTTAAACTATAGCGATTCTTAAACTGAGTTCTAAAATCAGCTTTCCACTGAACGTTGGTTGCCATGGCGAAAGTCATTGACTACTCCAGCTAATTGCACGGTTCTTTCGCTTTTTCACGATCATTTCTTATTTATTATAGTACTCATTATATATTTTTGGAATCGGAGCTAACGATATATATGTTCTAAATCATTATAACCGGAAGTTTAAACTTTTCTGGTTTAAATTTTATTAAATATATAGACTGTCATATGTTTCTGAAATTATTTTTTGCAGTTTAATTACTTATTCATTAGTAGTGTTCTAGTTATTAGTAATTTACTTTATTTATTCAAAAATTAGTTTTACGAGTACATTATATACTGAGTCATATCCTTCTATGTCATTAATTATAAAAGATATACATTTATCAATAAATTACATTAAAACAAATGTGACCAGCAGTAAATGAAGGCAGAAAATTATACAAACTTACTATTTCGCTAACACTAAAAAATGAAGAGTGTAAATTATTTGTATATGTGTCGTAAAACTTGAAATTCTCTTTTTTCACTTGAAAAATTGGGAACGAAGCAAATGAAGTTTATTTTCGCATTTCTCAGAAACAAATATTTTTAATAGCTCTTGCAACATCGTTCATTTCGTGTGTGGATAAAGACGTTTCTGTTGTGAGTATAAAAAAAACAAGTTTGAAATTGTACTTAATTTCCATAACAACAGTGGCTGTAAACAATGCGTGGTAAACAATACATAG
>NW_019386593.1:75716-76908 GCF_000671375.1 Centruroides sculpturatus | reverse complement strand
TCTTTTATTGTTTCGACATATGCATTTCGGACTTATATAAATGTTAAATCCCTCTTCAGTGTAATACTATGATTCTGTCTTCTGCACTGAAGAGGACTTAACATTTATATAAGTCCGAAATGCATATGTCGAAACAATAAAAGAAGTGTCTAACCTGAAAGTTGTAATGATAGTCTACCGAACTTAATGTCGGAATAAAGAGACATACATACATAAACAATAATTTTTCATTGTGTGTTTTTGGAAATTTGCACTTGTTGCTTGAATATTGACACTAATTGTTGATATGTATTTATAAATATTATCTATTGTTTTTCATGAGATTTTAACGATAATAAGGATCTGTAGAAAAAAATAACTGCATTGAATAATAAAAAATAATTTATTTATTTTTCAGTTGGCTTTTTCCAATAATAATCAAAGGAACAAAGCAACATTTAAAAGAAAAAGATTTATATGAAATTTCCAAATATCATGGTTCAGAATATCTTGGAAATATGCTTCAGAAGTAAGTTAACCATCTTCTAATGTTTATTCTGATTAATCTGACCACTTGTCTAAATTAGCCAAAAGAGATAAGGAGAATATTATTTTTTTAAATCACAAGTACTCTCATCACGTGTAATGAAACTGATTATAGATAACTTAGGTATTGTGGTATTTACCTGTACCATGCTAATTTTGTAATTATTGCTTATGTAAGTTGTATATAATTGCTTTTATTCTGTGTTTTTTTTCAAAAAATAACGACCGAATAATTTTTAATAATTTATTACACCGTTTTATCGGAGGATAATTGATTATAAACATTTATAAAATTCCTAGTATTTTCCAATGCTTATATTTCTTGTCAACATGAGTGCCTATACCTATGGTATATATTAGTGATGTGCCGGATCGTTAAAAATGTATATCCGCGGATACGGATACGGATACAGATATCCGGCACATCACTAGACTAATAGTCGCCAAGGGCGATCATGTGGCAGTGGTGAGAGACGAGTATAGTCGTCCAAGGTCATCGAGGGGTATCGCCAAAAACTAGCCTATAACTACCACAGAAAATAATTCAGATAAAAAATGAATTATGTAACAATAAAAAAAGACTTTACTTTACCAGACATAACAGTTTACAAAATCCTTTTTCGATAAAGTAATGAGAAATAATGATTCAAAAAATACTTTTTAAATT
>NW_019386593.1:72381-74909 GCF_000671375.1 Centruroides sculpturatus | reverse complement strand
ATTCCAATAATTTCTGTCATAATATAATTAGTATTATGTGAAGACAAATAAGTCGCAACCATGACAAAATATCCGACAATGGTTAAGTAAATATTGTATGAATTCCATTCCGACCTATTTTCAAAATAATGTACTGTTAATCCTAAAAAGTATAATTCTCCTGCAACTACGGCCGTTTCCTGCAAATGTACATAAATATCAGTTATTTAAATTATTTTGATATATGATTAATGTTTAAGCGAAACAACTGTAAAGTACCTGAACCAATGTAAGTAAAATTAGTATTAAAAATTTCCATCCAACTAATCGTAATACAGCTTTCAGTATGTTTGGATTTCTCTTCTGTAGTTCTTCGTTCCACTCTCTGATAACGAAATTGCAACGAAACGTAATAAATTAAAACAATATTTCTAATTAATACTTCAATTCTTTTTAATTTATAAGTTATTAATAGCGCTTTCAATACTATCATTTTATTATGAAAATACTATAATGGTTTATTAATCCGGCACCTGTTAATATGAAGTCTGTCAATTAATAATAAATCATTCTAGTAATGTTCAAATCAAAATGTGTTTGGACATGTAGTGTGCTAAGACTCCAAGAAACAAGCGAAACCGATTTGAAGAGTGAGGCTGTGCGACGTTGCTATATGTCACAAGATCGATGTAATCTTAACTCAGCATAGTCATATATATATATATGCGCCGGGCTCATCTGCTAGTGTATATATACACTAGCAGATGAGCCCGGCGCATATATATATATATGACTATGCTGAGTTAAGATTACATCGATCTTGTGACATATAGCAACGTCGCACAGCCTCACTCTTCAAATCGGTTTCGCTTGTTTCTTGGAGTCTTAGCACACTACATGTTCAAACACATTTTGATTTGAACATTATTAGCACGAATAATTATTAATTGACAGACTTCATATTAACTGGTGCCGGATTAATAAATCGTTATAGTATTTTCATAATAAAATAATAGTATTAAAAGCGCTATTAATAAGTTATAAATTAAGAATAATTAAAATATTTATTAAAAATATTGTTTTAATTTATTACGTTTCATTGCAATATTTTATCAGAGAGTGGAACGAAGAACTACAGAAGAAAGATCCAAACATACTGAAAGCTGTATTACGATTAGTTGGATGGAAATTCTTAACATTAACTTTACTTACATTGATTCAGGTACTTCACAATTGTTTTGCTTATACGCTAATCATATATTAAAATAATTAAAATGATTGATATTTACGTATATTTGCAGGAAACGGCGGTAGTTGCAGGAGAATTATACTTTTTAGGATTAACAGTACATTATTTTGAAAATAGGTCGGAATGGAATTCATANTACGCTAATCATATATTAAAATAATTAAAATGATTGATATTTACGTATATTTGCAGGAAACGGCGGTAGTTGCAGGAGAATTATACTTTTTAGGATTAACAGTACATTATTTTGAAAATAGGTCGGAATGGAATTCATACAATATTTACTTAATCCTTGCCGGATATTTTGTCATGGTTGCGATTTATTTGGTATCATATAATGCTAGTTTTATAATAACAGAATTAATTGGAATGAAATTAAAGATAGCTTTTTGCACGATTATATATAGAAAGGTGAGTATCAATTATAATATTTACTTAATCCTTGCCGGATATTTTGTCATGNAAACACTAACTTAACACTAATAACAGAAAAAGGGATAGAATTAAGAAGACAGAAAAAATGGTAGGTAAGATAGAAATAGGAATATCTGGGGGTTTTGTCCCTTTTTACGGCTTGTTTCTTTATGCGTACTGTTCGGTGGGATAAAACACGTCCTTCCCTTATAACTGGTCAGTCAGTTCTCTTCTTCAATAATTAGGATTTTTCCTTCCACAGTCGTCAATATGTGGAAGGAAAAATCCTAATTATTTTATTATAAACAGGAACTTTTTTCTGAACTTATTTCTGAACTATCTGGTCATTGAAAATACACCTCGTCCGTACACTCTGCAGTCCGGTTTAAAAATGACCTGTTACATCATTTCTCTTTTTTTTCCGGCTCCTCTTTACACCTTTGCTCCTCAAATTTCTAGGAACTGCTCATCCCACCCAAGGGACAGGGAATAGATAAGAAAGTTCTAGAAAAAAATAGAACAATAGAACCAAGGGTAGAAAGAAGAAACGAAACGTAACTAAAAGTAATATTTACAGAAATATAGCGTACCGCCACAATAGTTTAGTGCAGTGTTTCCCAACCTTTTTTGTGCTATGCCCCACCTAAGCCTTTCTAAAATTCTTATGTCTCCCTAACATATACAGCGGCTATACGGTTAACTTAAACTCTGGACAAGTCCATTTTCGAATTGCCCTCCTTAGCAATCCAATTGCCTTTTGTGGGGCGTGGACCCCACGTTGGGAAACACTGGTTTGTGGCTAGTGTGACACGGGATAGCATAGATTACGTTTGTGTTTTTGGAGAGTGTTGAGTTAAATTAAAATAAAAACAATGTCGACAAAAAA